>NC_064920.1:771314901-771619094 GCF_023897955.1 Schistocerca gregaria
TGGGAACAGTGTGCAACAATACTCATGCGACCAAATTATATTCGTCTATTGCTCCGTAGGCCAGGTTTTCTGGCTTCGGCACCACGTTTTCCTATTACGGGCATTCGCATCACTAATGCGTGGATTTGCAATTCCAGCACCTCCTGCAATTCCCTGCTTACAGAGCTCCCTTCGTGTTGTTTTGGTGCTGACAGAATACGCGAGTGCGACATTCAGTTCTGCAGTGACTTTAGCACCTGTTGTCCTCTTATTTTTTGTCACAGTCTTCTTCAGTCACCTTCTGTCACGATCGATGAACACACACTTTTTGTGTAGTTTTAATACAGTATTTTACAGTGAAATGAGCATGGTGCAACAGAGCTGAAAGCCCTATAAATAAATAAAATGGGGGCTGCGGCATATACGCTTGTAAATTATAACTGACAGTCAGAATTACAGACATCTAAAAATGTACTCTTGTTGTTAGTCACATATTTTACAGTTATCTGCACCGTATGGACGTACCGGTTGGTTATAATTAAAAGTGCAGCTACTCACATAGGTAGATATTGTAATGCGTTCGTTCGGAACCGATTTGTGCTCGGGAAAAATAAGTTCCAGTTCTATCTGGGGCTATGAATACAAGAAAGACGTGTAGAATTGTTTTCATACGTAATAGATTAGTAACTCGACGTCGGCAGAAAAGGTCAAACTAGTGGGAAAGGCGTAATTTCGGTTTTATTGCTATCCGCCGCTTAGACCGTTTGTTCAATATGAGCGTCAGAGACGTCGGCGAGAAGCTGCATCCGTGAAACGATATGATCAACAGGTGCTAGCACCTGTTCCGTGGGAATATAAGCAACGTGTTCCTGTCCAGTGGCCTCCAGAACGGGTAGAAACCGAACGTGTGCCTGGTAAATGCTTTTTCTTCAGGTATCTCCAGAGCCAAAAGCCACATGGATTCAGATCAGGTGATCTTGTACGTCATGCAGCTGGACCTCTGGAGACAACATGTTCGTGGAAGACTGCGTTTTGCAGATCTCTCAATTGGCAAACGACATGATGTGTTTCCCCATCTTGCATGAAAATAGTGGTTTCCACACAGTTGCACTCCTCCAAATAACGAACCACGAGCTGTTCAAGGCGGTCTCGATAACATGAGGACGTCGCGGTACGCCTGACAGGTCCGCTGGGCGTGATCCCTTCAGAGCAGAAAGAACCAAGAATGAAGGTTCTTGTGAATCCACGCCACAGAGTCACATACGGCGAGAGCTATGGTCTTTCGTGCACAAAATGCGCTTTAACAGCACCCCCGATTAACCAGTCCTGTGTATTGTGCAGCCTGCAGTGCAAAATCCACCTCATCACTCTATAGAGTGTTGCCCGGCAACATGACATCAACTTTGATTTCTGCCAAAAATCGAACATGGCTACAAATCATGAGGTTTCAGTTGCAGCATTGACTGGATCTCGTACGGGAACCTTCTAAAAGAGACCGCAGAACTTTCCGTACTGTTGACGGTGAGATGTACACTACTGGCCATTAAAATTGCTACACCACGAAGATGACGTGCTACAGACGCGAAATTTAACCGACAGGAAGACGACGCTGTGATATGCAAATGATTAGTTTTTCAGAGCATTCACACAAGGTTGGCGCCGGTGGCGACACCTGCAACGTGCTGACATGAGGAAAGTTTACAACCGATTTCTCATACACAAACAGCAGTTGACCGGCGTTGTCTGGTGAAAAATTGTTGTGATGCCTCGTGTAAGAAGGAGAAATGCGTACGATCACGTTTCCGACTTTGATAAAGGTCGGATTGTAGCCTGTCGCGAGTGCGGTTTATCATATCGCGACGTTGCTGCTCTCGTTGGTCGAGATCCAATGACTGTTAGCAGAATATGGAATCGGTGGGTTCAGGAGCGTAATACCGAACGCCGTGCTGGATCCCAACGGCCTCGTATCACTAGCAGTCGAGATGAGAGGCATCTTATCAGCGTGGCTGTAACGGATCGTGCAGCCACGTCTCGATCCCTGAGTCAACAGATGGGGACGTTTGCAAGACAACAACCATCTGCACGAACAGTTCGATGACGTCTGCAGCAGCATGGACTATCAGCTCGAAGACCGTGGCTGCGGTTACCCTCGACGCTGCATCACAGGCAGGAGCACCTGCGATGGTGTACTCAACGACGAACCTGGATGCACGAATGGCAAAACATTTTTTTCGGATGAATCCAGGTTCTGTTTACAGCATCATGATGGTCGCATCCGTGTTTGGCAACATCGCGGTGAACGCACATTGGTAGTGAGTATTCGTCATCGTCATACTGGCGTATCACCCGGCGTGATGGTATGGGGTGCCATTGGTTACACGTATCGGTCACCTCTTGTTCGCATTGACCGCACTCAGAACAGTGGACGTTACAGTTCAGATGTGTTACGACCCTTGGCTCTACCCTTCATTCGATCCTTGCGAAACCCTATATTTCAGCAGGATAATGCACGACCGCAAGTTGCAGGTCCTGTACGGATCTTCTGGATACAGAAAATGTTCGACTGCAGCCATAGCCAGCACATTCTCCAGATCTCTCACCGATTGAAAACGTCTGGTCAATGGTGGCCGAGCAACTGGCTCGTCACAATACGCCAGTCACTACTCTTGATAAACTGTGGTATCGTGTTGAAGCTGCATGGGCAGCTGTAACTGTGCACGCCGTCCAACCTGTGTTTGATCAATGCCCAGGTGTATCAAGGTTTTTATTACGGCCAGAGGTGGTTGTTCTGGGTACTGATTTCTTAGGATCTATCCACCCAAATTGCCTGAAAATGTAATCACATGTCAGTTCTAGTACAATATATTTGTCCAATGAACACCCGTTTATCATCTGCAGTTCTTCTTGGTGTAGCAATTTTAATGGCCAGTGGTGTACAATTCTCGTGACACTGCGTGACACTGCACCACCCGGTCCACAGCCTCAGCAACCTCGTGAATAATTTCCACCGGGAAAGATCGCCTTCTTCTTCCAGGAGCCACACTAAACTCACCTATGTTTTCGAATTTCATTAAGATCTTATTTAAGCCGTTCGATAGCTTTTTGCGTCTCAAACCTTTCAGTTGGCAGTACTCCCTGAACGCACCACTGGCTGCCGTTATATAAAACAGTTTCCCACGTTTCTTTTCGGTAGACATACTGTTAACTCGCGTCATGGCTTGTCAAACGACAGGCCGGACGCGGTGGCCGAGCGGGAGCCTGCACGGTAGCTCAGCGTGTTCGGTCAGAGAGCCGGTTGGCCTCTGTAATAAAAAAGTGAGTGGAAGGAACAACCACCGAACTTTAACAGGATGTCTTGTGACGTCCGCAACGACCAAACACAACGATATATATATATATATATATATATATATATATATATATAAAGCGGTTCTACGCGCTTCAGTCTGGAACCGCGCGACTGCTACGGTCGCAGATTTGAATCCTGCCTCGGGCATGGATGTACGTGATGTCCTTAGGATAGTTAGGTTTAAGTAGTTCTAAGTTCTAGGGGATTGATGTCCACAGAAGTTAAGTCCCATAGTGCTCAGAGCCATTTGAACCATCCTTTTCTTTTTTTTTTTGTCAAACGACAGTCTGGTGCCATAAAAACAGTGAAAAGCTCCAGATTTTATCCTGGTGACCAAAACTGGAACTAATTTTTTTCACCGTAAATCGATTCCGCATTAACACATTAGCATATATAACAAGTTTCACCGATGTACGATGACTGGACCTCCGTGCGTACCTGAACTTTTGTATAACCACGCGGTAGATGTATACATGTCTTTCCTACGTTACAAGATGTACACCAGGGGTGTCCAACCTTTTAGTTCACCTTGGCTACAATGGAAAAAACAAGTATTGTTGGACCGCACGTGATGAACTTAACGCTTGCAATGACCGTTGATGAGGAAAGAAGAAAGAAGTGCGCAATGGACGGATGAGAAAATATTTAGTGGCTGGAGTTTCAAATTGAAACTCAAGTTATCATAAGTATACATACTTTTATCCGATCGTGTTATAGGTGCTCACTTCTTGGACCCCCTTGATACTTGCCGTTGTACACCTCTGATGCGCTTAGTGATGCCGCCGTTGTACACCTCTGATGCGCTTAGTGATGCCGCCGTTGTACACCTCTGATGCGCTTAGTGATGCCGCCGTTGTACATCTCTGATGCGCGTAGTGATGCCGCCGTTGTACACCTCTGATGCGCTTAGTGATGTCGCCGTTGTACACCTCTGATGCGCTTAGTGATGCCGCCGTTGTACACCTCTGATGCGCTTAGTGATGCCGCCGTTGTACACCTCTGATGCGCTTAGTGATGCCGCCGTTGTACACCTCTGATGCGCTTAGTGATGTCGCCGTTGTACACCTCTGATGCGCTTAGTGATGCCGCCGTTGTACACCTCTGATGCGCTTAGTGATGCCGCCGTTGTACACCTCTGATGCGCGTAGTGATGCCGCCGTTGTACACCTCTGATGCGCTTAGTGATGTCGCCGTTGTACACCTCTGATGCGCTTAGTGATGCCGCCGTTGTACACCTCTGATGCGCTTAGTGATGCCGCCGTTGTACATCTCTGATGCGCGTAGTGATGCCGCCGTTGTACACCTCTGATGCGCTTAGTGATGCCTCCGTTGTACACCTCTGATGCGCTTAGTGATGTCGCCGTTGTACACCTCTGATGCTCTTAGTGATATAAGAATAAGCTTTTTGTAACCGACAATGGATAGGATCAAAACAAATTGAGGCTGTATGTGTGCAAATTTCTTACATAGAACACCGATTTCGCAACTCCTGCAAATGTGGAAATCTGATCATACTAAATATGATTTGGTGCGCTTCAGCGTGAAGATATATACCGTCATACATTTATCAGTATGATTCCAGTGAAAAAAGTAAGATTGTGAAATCAAAATAGAATGAAATAATAGCATGTAAGATATGAATGGGCCCTTTAGGAAATCGTTGCATAAGCTGGATACACAAATGCATACCAATATAACTTGCGTAAATGAAATAGTTAAGGAATCGAATAGTCAAGTTCGCGTTTACAGGTAGGTACAGGGATACAAATATGTTTCGTACATCCAATGCTGTACAGAAAATGGCACTCCTCTGAAAATCTGGTCATATATTGGCAAACGACATGATGTGTTTCCCCATCTTGCATGAAAATAGTGGTTTCCACACAGTTGCACTCCTCCAAATAACGAACCACGAGCTGTTCAAGGCGGTCTCGATAACATGAGGACGTCGCGGTACGCCTGACAGGTCCGCTGGGCGTGATCCCTTCAGAGCAGAAAGAACCAAGAATGAAGGTTCTTGTGAATCCACGCCACAGAGTCACATACGGCGAGAGCTATGGTCTTTCGTGCACAAAATGCGTTTTAACAGCACCCCAGATTAACCAGTCCTGTGTATTCAGAGCAGCCTGTAGTGCAAAATCCGCCTCCTCACTCTATAGAGTGTTGCCCGGCAACATGACATCAACTTTGATTTCTGCCAAAAATCGAAGAACATGGCTTCAAATCATGAGGTTTCAGTTGCAGCATTGACTGGATCTCGTACGGGAACCGTCTAAAAGAGACCGCAGAACTTTCCGCACTGTTGACGGTGAGATGTACACTACTGGCCATTAAAATTGCTACACCACGAAGATGACGTGCTACAGACGCGAAATTTAACCGACAGGAAGACTGTGCTGTAAAATATGTTTGATCATGGTAAAGTACCTTTCAAGAGAGAATCCAAACGTTTCCTAAACTCTGGAAATACACTCCTGGAAATTGAAATAAGAACACCGTGAATTCATTGTCCCAGGAAGGGGAAACTTTATTGACACATTCCTGGGGTCAGATACATCACATGATCACACTGACAGAACCACAGGCACATAGACACAGGCAACAGAGCATGCACAATGTCGGCACTAGTACAGTGTATATCCACCTTTCGCAGCAATGCAGGCTGCTATTCTCCCATGGAGACGATCGTAGAGATGCTGGATGTAGTCCTGTGGAACGGCTTGCCATGCCATTTCCACCTGGCGCCTCAGTTGGACCAGCGTTCGTGCTGCACGTGCAGACCGCGTCAGACGACGCTTCATCCAGTCCCAAACATGCTCAACGGGGGACAGATCCGGAGATCTTGCTGGCCAAGGTAGTTGACTTACACCTTCTAGAGCACGTTGGGTGGCACGGGATACATGCGGACGTGCATTGTCCTGATGGAACAGCAAGTTCCCTTGCCGGTCTAGGAATGGTAGAACGATGGGTTCGATGACGGTTTGGATGTACCGTGCACTATTCAGTGTCCCCTCGACGATCACCAGAGGTGTACGGCCAGTGTAGGAGATCGCTCCCCACACCATGATGCCGGGTGTTGGCCCTGTGTGCCTCGGTCGTATGCAGTCCTGATTGTGGCGCTCACCTGCAAGGCGCCAAACACGCATACGACCATCATTGGCACCAAGGCAGAAGCGACTCTCATCGCTGAAGACGACACGTCTCCATTCGTACCTCTATTCACGCCTGTCGCGACACCACTGGAGGCGGGCTGCACGATGTTGGGGCGTGAGCGGAAGACGGCCTAACGGTGTGCGGGACCGTAGCCCAGCTTCATGGAGACGGTTGCGAATGGTTCTCGCCGATACCCCAGGAGCAACGGTGTCCCTAATTTGCTGGGAAGTGGCGGTGCGGTCCCCTATGGCACTGCGTAGGATCCTACGGTCTTGGCGTGCATCCGTGCGTCGCTGCGGTCCGGTCCCAGGTCGACGGGCACGTGCACCTTCCGCCGACCACTGGCGACAACATCGATGTACTGTGGAGACCTCACGCCCCACGTGTTGAGCAATTCGGCGGTACGTCCACCCGGCCTCCCGCATGCCCACTATACGCCCTCGCTCAAAGTCCGTCAACTGCACATACGGTTCACGTCCACGCTGTCGCGGCATGCTACCAGTGTTAAAGACTGCGATGGAGCTCCGTGTGCCACGGCAAACTGGCTGACACTGACGGCGGCGGTGCACAAATGCTGGGCAGCTAGCGCCATTCGACGGCCAACACCGCGATTCCTGGTGTGTCCGCTGTGCCGTGCGTGTGATCATTGCTTGTACAGCCCTCTCGCAGTGTCCAGAGCAAGTATGGTAGGTCTGACACACCGGTGACAATGTGTTCTTTTTTCCATTTGCAGGAGTGTAGAATGTACCTCTCAGTACGAGGTAAAGGACTGTTTATTTGAGTGACTTGTACTTCCTTACCAAAGGCCACTAATTGGCAGTGCTTCGTAATGAAATGCTGGCTGCCAATGTGCTGCATAGACGGCGAATTCTCCGTAGTCTGTTAATAACAGAGCGTTTTCCTTCGTCTTCTTGGCACAGAAGGGAGGAAGGAAAATTAGAGACCTGTCGACGTCAAAGCTAGAAGAGACACGGAACAAGACTGAAAAGCATATACTGAGAAAATTAGCAGCCAGTATTACCGTTCCACAGTTAGCACTTTATTTTCATAAAAATTACACAGGAATATAACCATTGCAACTAGAGGAGCTGTGCCCTTGGACAAATTAGTAGCGTGAGGAACCTGATAGACAAATTATAATCAGCTGCAACACATGATGGAATTGGTAATATTTCTGCAGACTTTCTAAGCTCATTGAGAGAAATAACAAAATGTGCAAAATCTGTGAGCCTGGTTACATGCCATCAGACATTGGGAAAAATATCATCCCTACGGTTCCCAGGATAGTAAAGAGAGATAAGTGCGAGAAGTATCGCACAAACACCACAACATCTCATGCAACCGAGCTGCGAACGAGAATAATACGCAGAAGAATGGAAATGAAAATTGAGCATCTCTTAGGAAACGATCACTTTGGTTTTAGAAAATGTGAAGGTATCAGAGAGGCAGTTCTGATGCTGAACTTGAGAATGAAAGCAAGACTAAGGAAAAAATCAAGACACATTCGTAGGATTCGTTGATTCAGAAAAAACGTTCGAAAATGTAAAATTGCATGATGTTAGAAAGACTTCCGCTAGCAGCTGGTAAAATTGTTGCTTATTAAAACACAACAGGTTTCGCGGCCTAAAGCCACATCATCAGGTGCAACCTACACGGTAAAAATCAAAGAACAGTGTCTCCACATTTTGTGGACATTACAATTAATAAAGGCTTGTCTAAAATATACTCACAATGTTAAAAGATCCAGTTTACTATTCAGTGGCTGTTATCAGTACTATGGTGAGCGAAACGTAACCAAGACGTGCTTCATTCATTTAAGACAAATTGCTGATAAATGGAACTTGCGGTTACGGAGCCGTGTTTTAAAATGTACCTGCATCCAAAGAGAAAAAAGAAAATATTTTATAGTGAGAGGATGCAAAAGTTTTTAAAGGGGGCGGACTGGCGATAAAAAATTTTCACTACTAACGTCATTAGTCGTGGCACTTTGCCAATTACTGTTTGGAATGTATCAGGTGGCAGTGTCTTACCGGTGTGACGTCAGGGCAACCCGGTGATGGGTAAAGTAAAAGCGGTTAGCACGAACGGCAAAGAGAGACAAGCTGGCTGGCGGAACGGAAGCTACCCAAGCGGTCAGTGTGACGTCATACACTCATGAATAAGAGTGCTGGGCCGCCACGTTTACAACCGAGAATAATACAGAATTTTATTACGTACTAATATTGTACCTAATCGTATTAAAACACATGAACTGTACGGTTTCTTTTTTATATATAAAAATTTCTACTCCCTCTTATATATTCAAAATATGGCTTTTTCTTTTTTATAGAGTATTTTTAAATTTTATAAAGGGCTTGTTATACTGTGTCCTTCTTCGCGTAAGTGCGCTGTTAATGCAGATTGGGGATTATTTAAGTTAAGGTGTTCCTGAAATCTTATTCGAAATTATCTGCTGGTTCGCCCAATATATTTCTTAGGCCAATCGTTTCAAGTAATATAGTATACACCCGCTTCATCATATTTATTTACCACCGCTTTTTCCTTGTGCCCTCCATAAACCCGAAAAAGTAAAATACGCAGGAATAATGTTTTTAGGTCTCATATACCTGCCAGTTTTTTTCGGATACTGCCCCCAGATATCGCATTCTACAAAATAAGTAGAGTGGAGCTTTGTCTGCTCCGCTCGTCTAAGCGTTATAAAATCTGCCTCTGATCAGCTATAGATGGAGATTTTTGTTTTCCAACATACTTTCATTAATTGTGTTGACAAATTATGGACTGTAGGTGCTTTGATACGCTGCATATTGTATAACCTATATTCAGCCATTTGGGCTTCACTAGTAAGGGGATCTCATGCATCCGGTTTAGCGTGGTTCGTAATGCGCCCTCTCTAGCATTCACAATCCGGCATAACGGTTTACCTATTTTGTGAAGTCTTACAGTACCACATAAATTTGGTGCAGGTGGGTGCGTTGATAAAAGTCGTTTCTTTGAAATTTTATAGGAAACATCTCCAATTAACCAAAAAACTTTTCTGTGTTCGCTAGATTTCTTGCAGTTAAATTACATCTAATTTTCATTATATTATTCTGTGCAAAATTCTCTTCTGCAAATCCACCTCTAAGATTGCTACTCTGACTTGCTGTTGTCAGCCTGTACTATATGAGTGTGTGATGCTCTGATAACTTACTATTAATTGATCTTATAATGACACTTAAAAATGTAAAAATGGGGAATGACGTTCGAGATTTCTTTTTAGAAAAATAGGTGCAAGATATAGGGAAAGACAGGTAATATACAATACAGGTAAGAACCAAAAAGTAACAATAAGAATGAATGACCTAGAATGAAGTGACAGTATTAACAAGGTTGTAAAAGTGGGATGCAGTCTTTCGCCCTGAAGTTCCATCTGCACATGGAAATAAAAAAAAAGTTCAGAAGTGGAATTGAAAAGGATATCAATGCTGAAATTCGCTGATGACATTGCTATCTTAGTGAAAGTGATAAAGAATTACGGGGCGTACTGAACAGAATAGACAGTCTAATGAGTACTGCATGTAGACTGAAAGTAAACAGAAGAAAGACAAAAGTAATGAGATGTAGCGGAAATGAGACAAGTGATAGTATTAGCAGCAAAATTGGGGAAGAGATGAAAGTAGGGAACTTAACTAACTTAGAAGCAACATAAAATATGACTGTCGAAGCAAAGAGGATATAAAAATCGGGCTTACCACAGGCGAAGAGGGCAGTCCTGACAAAATGAAGTCTACTGATATCAAACATTAGCCTTAATTTGAGGGAGAAATTTCTGAGAATGTAAGGAATTTTGCATGGTAGGGAATCATGGACTGTTGGGAACTGGAGAAGAGACTAGAAGCGTTTGTGATACAGTGCTACGAAAGGATGCTGAAAACTAGGCGGGCTGAAGGGATAGAAATGAAGAGGTTCTCTGTAGAATCGGTGAGGAAAGAAATACGTGGAAAACATAGATAAGACGAAGGGACAGGATGATAATACATGTGTTAATACATCAAGGAGTAGCCTCCGCGGTACTGGAGAAGGTTGTAGAGAGTAAAAACTGTAGGGGGAGGACGGAGATTGGAGTACATCCAGCAAATGACTGAGGGCGTTGGGTGCAAGTGCTCCTCTGACGTGAAGAGGTTAGCGTGGGGGAGGAAGTGTGGCGGAGCGGCATCAAACAAAAGAATAAATAAATAAAAAATAAAATAAATAAAGGTAAATAAATATAACGCCATCTTTACATCTGTTCATATAGGTATAGCAACGAAGAAATCTAGCTCATCCTGTCATGGTAGCAACACGTTGTTTATCATTTAGCTACAAGAGATACCACAGTGAAGTAAAGGGCGAGCATATATTTGTTGGGGTCGACACAAGATTGACGTTGTAGGAAATATTACCAGTATCTGAATGTATACGTTATTCTACCATACCAAGGACCATTTCGGATGAGGCTTATAGAGACTGCTCTTACACAAAGAAAGGCTTCACGAATAGTTAGAGGCTTATATGCTTCGCGATGGAGTGTAAATGCAACGTTGTAAACCTCTTCCTCCAGAACTCTACCTACTAATTTGTCATTTAGATTCATCTTCATGAAGGCGAGCCGGCAGTGACCAGAAAGGTGCTATTCTTTCTTTCATTTAAGAAATAATTTTAAGACGTTAAAATGCAATACTATCCCCAGATCGAATGTTGTTTCGATTACCGCAGAGCTTTATTAGGAATGGTCCTGTTGGATGTGGTATGTCGTTGCCTTCCTCCTACCATTAAATTACTTTACCCAATCGTTTACAGGGAGACGTACAGTCTTACACGGGCTCCTAACCACGGTACGGCTTGGCATCTTTCATATTAACAAGTGATTGCCAGAGGAGACAGAGGCGATAAGGGACGGATGAATTCGATCGACCTTTGGATTTGCTTTAAGACTTATACACCGAGCCACATAATTAAAAACATAAAATTATATTTTTTACTGGATTGGAATATATGACATTATGCATGGCGAAGTGGTTTCGTGAGAGTATGACGAGGGTGAGAGTTCCACGTAACACTTTGTAGCTAGGACTGGATGTCAAAAAAGTTCTTTGAAGAGGCTAATGTTCTCCTTACTTAAGGTAATGGACCAGTGTTACCCTAATACCTCTAAGTAGATAGTGGCCTCGGCATAGGAAGCGGCCGCAAGGTCGAGTGATTTCCCCAGTGATATCCAACACCCACTGCAGGGAAGCGTCCTCTAAGCAGCACCTCACAGAAGCCCTGCAAGTGGGAGCAGGAAATTGCCAGTGAAAATGTCTGCATTCTGGCTCTGACTGTGACTGGCTGAAATTCCTAAACGTGAAATGATTTTTTGGAGCGGTTTAGAGCTCGCCAGACATAGGAGTTAGCCAGTAGCCTATCTCGTGTGGGTGGTGGTGCGTACTCTCTGGGGCGGAGGTAGAGTTCTGAAGAATGCTTATGAAGCTATTAGTTGACGTTCCTGAATGATCAACCCAGTTATTTACCAGTACGGAAAATCCACAAGCTTCGAAATTATAGCGCCGGATGGAAAAACAATTGAGATATTAGCGTCGCTCCTGTAGTGGGTCTTAGCAAGCCTAGATTTAATGCTGGAGGAGGTAGAGCAGATACTACAAGACACACAATTATTACATCATTTTATTTAAGTTTGAACAATATAAAATACTTAACTCGGAAACAAGCCATGTCCACAGCAGTCTATGTATTTGTTACTGTCGCTGAATGCTATAACTTAACATCTGATACAATAGAGACTGATAGTCAGCTTCCAATGTACAACTGACTGTAAACTTTGACATACAGGGTAGTCAGAAACAGTCTGAAAAGCTTTAAGGGTGATGCATGGTAGGCTGGACTGACAAATAATTGTTAAGAAAAAAAATGCTATGTTATGCGGTGCTTCCGGCTTGATTAGCATCGAAGTTAGCCAATCAGGACGTTGCGCGTGAAAATTCAAATGTCCCACCAGACACAATTAGTGTCAGTTGTTCTCGTAGCACAGATGGCATCGCACGAGACTGTTGAGCCGTTGTCTGAGATTCCATCCTCACTACTGTCCCATGTCCAATTCTTGTATCACTCTCTCGTTCAGTTTTAGGAGACTAAGCGAAGAACACATTTGGCAACACCGTCTCCAGTGGGCCCCTCGAATTTGCTTGCGCAACAGTCTGTTGGACTAACTTCAATGCTAATTAACTTGGTAACGGTGTAACGTGTCGAATTTTTTCTTAACAATTATCTCTCAGAACAGCTTACCCAACAGCACCCTTACAAGCTTTGCAGACTGTTTCTGCCGAACCTGCACAGTCCCGGGTTCTAATACAAGTCGCACTACTCGATTTGAAGAAAGACGTAATGGTGTGTTTACATCTTGCGGCGTGCAGCTGCAGCTGTAGCGGCTATAAAGCTAAGTACTAGCAAAGTTATTTGTGCACTACTATGCAGTTATTAAATTTAATAGTTTCCAGCGGTGTTTCGTGCAGTTTGTGGCGATATAACGATTTAATAAACTTTTGGAAACTTTCGCTCTCTGTGTTTTTTAGAATTTTCTGTGAGTTGAAGTCGTTTAGTAAATTTCATGCTTTAGTTTTCAGATAACGTTTCTTTTTGTTTCTAGTGAAATATTTCAGTAAAATTTCCATTCACTGTGTTAACTTCGTTGAGTGTTCCAGTGGCCGCTTGAATTTTTGGTTTAACTGATAATTTTGTGAAGTTTTGTTGGTACTGGTATTAGCTGTGGTGTAGTAGTATTAGTACAAGTAGTTGCTTTCTTAGTAGACAGAGAATTTTGAGACCGCTATTGGTAGTTCTATAAATAGCTCTACTGGTGTAACTGAACTTAGGCAACGTAGACGTATAGTTTTTCTCACTAACTGTAAAATTGTACCATCAGTGAGAAGTGTGGCCTCTGTCGTAGGTTTGGTCAAAGTATTTTCATTGGAGGGGAATGCAGTGGGGAAGCCAGTGGGCATTCTGGTGAGATCCTCTCCTGAGGATGCAGAATCTGTAGTAGAAATAAGTTGATAGAGGAGCAGGAGCGTAAAATCTGTGCCCTTCAAGTGCAGTTACGACGCGCAAACAAGGAACTAGATAGGTTGAACAGGGCGAAGGGTGGTGGGGAATGGGAAGTGGCAGTTGGCAAGAAGGCAGCTAGGAGGAGGAGGTATTCAGACAGTTATACTTTGCGTATATGCAATAGATTTGACCAGCTGTTAGAGTTGAGTGGTGAGGAGCCTCTTGTACCTGTAGATGTACGGAACATGCAGCAGCCCTCAGTAGTTAGGGGGCCTAGGTCACCTGCAAATTCTAACAGAAAGAAGAAGGTTTTGCTGCTAGGTAGTTCGCACGGTAGAGATGTGGGCCAGCAGTTGCAGGAAGTGTTGGGGAGTGAGTAGCAGGTCACGAGCGTTGTGAAACCTAGTGCACGGTTGGCTCAGGTGACTGACAGCATAGGGGAGTTATGTAGGAATTTTACGAAGGAGGATGAGGTAGTGATAGTGGGTGGAGCAGGGAACAGTCTTGACCGGGACGGGGAATATGATGTAGGTGGTGACCTGGTAAAGGTAGCTACTCAAACTGGCGGCACTAATGTGCATTTGGTGCAACTGTTTAGCGTCATGATCGATCTCATTTTAATGCGGCTGTTAGGGCGCTGATGGTAGAGGGCATGGGTCACATTTCAGTGGTGCCAATCGGGTCCATCAGTAGATCGGGTTTCACTACGCATGGCCTGCACCTCAGTAGATATGGGAAGGGGAGGCTGGCAAAACTTGTAGGTGACAGTGTAGTGGGTAGTGGTGAGATCACTCATGGAAAAATTCCTTTAGTAGTTGGTTTACGACTGAAACTTTTTTAGACTGAAGCCACCTGATAGGTATACCTGCTTAAAGGAAGTCCCTCTAACTAAGGGCTCACCTTCAGAGAACGTCATGTTTCCAAGTAGAGAAGGAATTAGCGTGTTTCACCAAAATATAAGATGTATTAGAGTTAAAGTTAGTGAACTGCTTATAGATGTTGATTCTGAAATTGTTAGTATCTCGGAGCATCACTTAAATAATTTGACAATTAAATGGCTTCCTTTACCAGGATACAGATTAGCTGTCTGTTTTTCAAGAAGTTCCTTGTGGGGTGGGGGAGTGGCTATGTACGTAAAAACAGTACTTCAATTGAGTCCGTAGATGTATCACGGCACTGCACTGAACAGAGATATTTGAATGTTGTTCAGGGGCAGTTGAGTTTAGTGAAACTAATTGTTGTTGTTATATATAGGTCCCCTAAATCTGGCTTCAGAGCATTTCCCTCCCAACTAGAGAGGGTTCTTGATTCACTTTGTAGAAAGTACCAGAAATTAGTTATGTGATTGTGCAAGAAAAATGTTGGTAGATCTCCTAAATTCATATGATCTGACGCAGATGTGTTTTTTCCAACTAGGGTGCAGGGGAGCAGTAGCACAGCCACAGACGATATTTTTATTCATTCTTCATTACTAGATGGAGATTCTGTTAGCAAAAGGGTGAAAGGCCTTCAGACCATGATGCACAGATTTTAACTCTAAAAGACTTTTGTACTCAAACAAATGTCACATATAATTGCAAACTTAGTTGGAAAGCTAATCCAACAGCAATAGAGACTTTTTTAAACCCTGTCAAGGAACAAGAGTGGGAGGATGTTTATAGTGCCAATAAAATAGATGATAAATATAATGCTTTCCTTAACACATTTCTAATGCTCTTTGCTTTCCATTAGAACGTTCTGAATGGGATTCTAGCAGTAACTGGCAGCCCAGGTGGCTGACTAGTGGGACAAGGATATCATGTAGAACAAAGTGGGAATGATATCAAAATGGTAGAAGTAGTCACAATCAAGCTACAGTAGCCCATTACAAACAGTTTTGTAAGGTGTTTAAAAATGTTATTAGAAGGCAAAGAGCGTGAGGTATGCAACTAGAGTAGCTATTTCATAGGATACAATTAAAACCACATGGTCGGTTGTAAAAGAAGTGTATGGTCAGCAGCACAAGGTCGACGATATAAAGTGAGTTTGTAGTAAAACTATTTCTGTTACTGATAAATCAGAAATATGTACAGTATTTAACAATCATTTTCTGAGCATTGCTGTTGAATGAAATAAAAATTCAGTTTTTGTAGGGAATCGTTTAAGTTTCTTGGCAAATGCCTATCCGAGATTGATGTCATACTACTTCTCTGTGATGCAGACAAGGGGGAGATTGAGTCAATAATTAAATCACTGAAGACTAAGGACTGTCATGGTTATGATGGAGTGCCTAGCAGAATATTAAAGTACTGTGCTGCACATGTTTGCCCTGTATTTAGCCATAGTTGTTATTTTTTCTTTAAGAATGGCCAGTTTCCTGAACGATTAAAGTAATCAGTAGTAAAACCGCTTTATAAAAAGGGATAAAGGGATAATGTAGATAATTTTAGACGTATTTCTATGCCATTAGTGTTTGCTAAAGTTATTGAAAAGGCTGTGTATGTAAGGAAAGTCATAATTTTATATCCCACGATTTGCTTTCAAATGTACAGTTCGGCTTAAGAAGTCGTTTAGCAACTGAAAGTGTTATATTCTTTTTTCTCTGTGAGGTACTGAATGGATTAAACAAAAGGTTTCGAACTCTAGGCGTATTTTTTTATTTAATTAAGGCGTTTGAGTTTGTTGATCCCAAAATACTGCTCCAGAAGTTGGACCATTACAGAATACAGAGAGTAACTCACCATTGGTTCGCCTCTTACTGTAGCTGGAGACAGCAAAAGGTCATTATTTACAGTGTTGAGAGTGGCTTGGATGTGGGGCCCGAGTGGGGTACAGTCAAATGGCGTGTGCCCCAGGGGTCAGTGCTGGAGCCACTCCTGTTCCGTATTTACAGAAATGATATGCCCTCTAGCAATACAGGTAACACTAAAATATTTCTCTTTGCTGATGACACTAGCTTGGTAATAAAGGATGTTGTGTGCAACATTGGCTCGATTTCAAATAGTGCAGTTCATGACATAAGTTCATGGCTTGTAGAAAATAACCTAACGCAAAATCACATTAAGACTCGGTTTTTACAGTTCTAACAAACAATTCAATAAAAATTGACCTTTTAATTTCATGGAATGGGCATATGATTATTGAAACTGAACCGTTCAAATTTCTAGGTGTTAAGACAGACAGTAAACTGTCGTGGAAAGCCCACATTCAGGATCTTGTTCAAAAACTTAATGTTGCTGTTTTTACTATTCGAACGGTATCTAAAGCGAGTGATCGTTCGACACGAAAATTAGTCTACTTTGATATTTTTCACTCGCTTATGTCATATTGCATTATAATTTGGGGTAACTCTTCCTATTCTACAAAGATATTTTTGGCTCAGATACGAGTGGTTAGGGCATTAAGTGGTGTAAGTTCACGAACCTCTTGTCGATCCCTGTTCACGAGTCTGACATTGACCTCTCTCTATATATATAGTCCTTATTGTCATTTCTTGCTAACAATATTAGCTTATTCCCAAAAATATGCAGCTTTCATACAGTTAATACTCAGCAGAAATCAAACCTGCATTTGTATCAGACTTCCTTAACTCTTGTGCAGAAAGGTGTGCAGCATACTGCTGCATCCATTTTCACTGAGGTACCACAAGAATTAAAAAATCTTAGCAGTAATCCACGCGCTTTCAAAACTAAACTGCAGAGTTTGCTCATGGGTCACTCCTATTCTTTCGAGGAGTTCCTTGAAAATCTAAGCTGATCCTCGTTGTATTGTTGATTGCGTCTACTTAAACTTATGGCTTGACATTTTTGGGTTCATAAACATTTTATTTTTATCTGTTATTACTTTTATGTTGTAATTTCATGTACTGACACGTTCCATGACCTTGGAGATTTACTCCTCAGTTTGGTCCTACGGAACCTGATTTGTAAATAAATGAATAAATAAACGACGCTAGCGTCGTAAGCGATGATTGTAGAGTGGACAGAACGACGCTGCGCCTTTACGGAAGTAATCTCCCGGCTGTGGCGGCGTATGGAAAGTCTTGAGAGCGTGTCTACGCCGCCGTCTGTCATTTGTTGCTGCGTCAGGTTGCGACTGTCCTTACATGTGGTTCCGTTGTGAGGTATCAGCTTTGACAGAGGACCTATTTTCGGACGACACCACAGAAAATGCGTTCCCAAGAGCCACCGTGCAATTCTGCTAGGGCACTTACCGGTTTTCTAGAGGAGTATTGCCAGTAAGCTCGCTGGTTGACGGTATTTTAATGAGCGAAGTTGACTTGTCGGGGAGTACCAAATAAACTATCGGGTGATTATAATTAAAGTTTCCCAATTTAACACGTTATAACACTGAAACTAATTACCGTACGAGTACCAAACTTGGTGGTATTAATGTTCAGAGCATGGAGTGCATGATTATGTGTTACAGCACCGCCGTCCAGTTCCAACTATGGCCACCAGGTTTCGTGATCAGTCATAGTGATTCATAGTCTCACACTCTGATCAGTGGCAATGCCCTTGTTGACGCGTGAGCATGAGCTTGGACAAAAGGAGCAGGGCTTTATTGGTGACGCTCCATTATGAAAACAACAGTAATTCTTCACCTGCTCTTCGATAATATCGCCGGATGAAAGGATTACGGAAGGGCCCTCTTTACCTACTGTGCGGAGCATGGTGAAGAAGTTCGAATCACTTGGGGAACTGGACGTCGCTCCGGGAAGAGGCTGACGGCCGATGGAACCACATGCGACAGATGAAATACCTGTTGGTATGGAGGACAACGCTGCCGATCATCAGGCAGTGTGCGTGCTGTGTCACGACAGTTGAACACCCCGTGGTCCACTGTACGGAAGGTACTTCGAAACATTCTCAAATGGTACCCGTACAAGATCCATTTCGTACAGCAACTTGCACCACGACGTGTTGATTCGCTCTCCACTTTCTCGCAAGGATTGAAGTTAACGAGGGCTGGCCCTGGACCATCCTATTCACAGACGAAGCTTATTTATCTCTGACGGGTGAGGTGAACACACAGAACTGCGAGTGTGGGGATCTTCACCTCCAGTCACTGTACATGAAGTTCCTCTGTATTGTGAACGTGTCAACGGATGGCCTGGCTTCACAGCTATATTCATCATTGCCCTATTCTTTTTTGAACAGGTTGGCGGTGAAAGGCCAAAGACGTGCAGCGTGACTGGCCAGCGTTACTGCGATGTGCTTGGCCAGCAAGTCACACCCGCCCTAGAGGAGAGACACGCATGGAAGTCAAAAATTTTCACGCAAGATAGGGCCACACCGTACACGGCTCGTGAAGTTCACCTGATTCTCCGAAATACGTCTAGAAACAATCTAATTAGTAGCCGATCGTTTCCAAATGCCTGGCCGGCATGTTCTCTTAATCTCACTCCTTGTGATTTCTGGTTGTGGGGCTACCTGAACGATAGGGTTTACCGGTGAACACTCACACATATACTGATCTGAAGCGCAGCTTATCAAGAGAGGTAGCTAGCATACCTCTGTACATGCTTCGCTCTGCAGTGCTGTATGCAATCCCGCGCTTTCACTGTTCTGGGCGCTGAGGGGCGCCATATTGAGCCCCTTTTGTAGCAGTAATAGTACCGGTACGTAATGGCATGATGTGCCATAGCAGCACATTAAAAGTGTTTCAGTTGAATTGATTCTGCATTATTTGCCTTCCCCATGTCCTTGACGTTAATGGTACCAAGTTTGGTACTCGAACGGTGATTGGTTTCAGTGTTACAACGTGTTAAAGAGGGTAAGTTAAATTATAACCACCCAGTATTGAAAGGTAACTCTGGTGGGATTATTTCATAGATTGAGAATGAAGGCAAAATTTTGTGTACTAACAACATTTGCTTTTTTTTTTTAAACCAGACATAAATTATGCTAAACAAGCTATAGGTTGAATTCCCTAAACAACTAACAGATGCTTAAAGTTTCCCTCGGTGGATCCAGCAAAGATAGTTTAACTAGGTGATCAGTAAGTCAAGTACTGTGGCCCTAAAAATGCGGATAACGCAAGGTGAATTGATCTGATGCTGAGCAGACTTTGACTGATCAAATCTAGTGAAATTTCTCTACATAGGTGCCGCTGAGAGCAAGTAGCGATTAAGATCTGTACGCCCTTACAATCCCGGAGCGGCAATACGTTACCCTGTTTACTTCGTGCGGCGATGTAACCTGTGAATCGAGTGGGGCCACGAAAGAAATGCAAAAATCTCACGGTCTAGTGATTCGGCAGACGGATCGCAATTTACTCTCTACCAGAGCCCTGAAATCTCAGTAGATTTCAGTGTGTGACACACCCTTTCGCTCGTCGTACCAAGGACCAATTTCGCTCACTTATACCATAAAGCGCAGATGGATACCAAACGTCAAGACTGGTAAACCAAAAACGAATAAGTGTCCCCTTGGCAAACGAGTAGTCTGAGACGTTTGAAGTCACACTGCCGGTATAGTAAGAACTTCACCACAGGCTCCCGAGCCTAAGCTACTCGCAAGTGAAGTCAGTCTCAGGACAGGTCCCAAGTACCAACCACACATGCCAGAGTTTCGACCAGAAGTGCTTACCAGACTAAAATCCCACACCCAAGTGCCTCGCACCATACAAGAAAAAAAACCGTTTTCCTGCAGAGTGCACGAACGACGCTGCCTTGACCCCATTTTGAGCCAATCACAGGGCTCTAGAGACGCCAAATCGCCCCTCCCACACGACAGAAAAAACTCACATCGAACCAGGGCAAGAGTTAAGAAACCTGCGTCCCTGGAAAAAGGTCACCACCAATTACTGGCTTTTTTAAGTTTTCACAGAGGGGGAAGGGATGATTTTTTTTCCAAAGTTGTGTCTCTTCCCATGGCAACAAGGGAACAGATACAATCTCAAAGATCTTTATCTAAATCGCCTGTGCCTTGGAACTTGTTAGTCCTAGCTATAAGGTGTAATCAAGATCATATCTCCAAACTATTCTCAGACGCCGGATTTTTCTTATACAATCGAGGCAGCCAGGGGAAGTGGTTCACTGGCCTATTTGAACTATTGGCGAACATGAAAACTTGTGAACTTTTATACCCATGCCTCTATACGCAATGCCTGGTTTATGACTCTACTGTGTAGACACATTCCTTAAGACCGCCGCCCACAGCCCAGGCTTCTGCTGGCGCTGTGGCAGGTAGTGCAGCATTGTTCTGCTGGAGTCCTGTCTCGACCACAGAGCACACAGAGCATATAAAGATATAGAGCGGCCTTCCCCATGGCAGAGGCCCGGCCGGCATGTGCTCGCCTGCCTCGCCCCTCTGGGCACCTATCTGGCCGGCTGGGCACAGCCCGCACTCCTGTTTCCTTCCTAATTTTTTGCTCACTGCCTTATATCACCTGATTTTCTGATCTCTAGTTGTTAGTTATTAACGTATTCATGGAGATGAACAAATAAAGAGAATAACATAGCTGGCAAGATAAAAAACTTCAAAACAAATCAAATTGCATGGCATTATTTTCACTGAAAAACTTACTTTTTTTAACACATACTATAATTGCTTGCTGATGTTATTACTGTCGCACGGCAATAAGCATCCAAAATTACCTGTAAATTATTGTTATGTTTAATATATTCACAAAAGAAATAACCGAAAAAGCAAAGTGCACAGTTCTTTTTCATTGTCTCTCTGCACCATTCTCTTCCTAGAAATCATAACGGAAATCTGTTTTTTAATCCTAGCATAATTCAGCATTAATTTCTTATTAATTTGAACATAGCATAAATTAAAATGAGTAAATAAATAAAGGAGTAAGTTTAATTATTTCAAACAAATTTTTATTATTGGCCTCTGAAATGAACAATTTTTTAAGTATTTGTCTAATTTTTTGTTCCTCAATATTCTGGTTTTTAACACATATATATTTCTTGATTCTAATACTAAAATAAATTTCCCAATGCTGTCAATTATCCAGTTTCTATGATCGTCTTCCCCGCCATTTGAGAAGTGTGGCGAGTCGACAAATAAATTGAGATTTGAGCACTGGTTGAGCAAACTGTTGCAATAAAGGTAAGATTGCTCTTTGGTCTCTCTTTCAATGTGCTTGTCTTAAAAATGTTTTCACAAATCCTACATATGCGATTCACATCAGACGAATGTTGCACCAACCCTCCACGGTTTTTAATTGAAACTAAATTGACAGTTAAGTTCAAAGGCATATTTTCGTTATGTCCACTGATTGCCACCAAACACTCTTCACATTTTATTTTCCGCCCTAGGCTCCTCACAACGTATCCTCCAATGTATTCCAGAACATCCATACTTAACGTGGAAAAAACTGGCTCCATTGGTAAGAAGGGTTCATCTTCTTCATCACTTCCCCTTAAAACTTATGTGTCCAACAAGCTTGATTTGACGTAGACACATTTATTTTATCTTCACTGCTTAATTTAGTTCCAATTCCAACTCCCAAAAGGTCAATTTTATCAAGTGGTATTACATTTCCACTCCTAACATTACTTTCATGAAACTGCTTATGCACAATAATTTTCCTGAACAAGTGGCAAAACTCGTAAGCACTTGGGTTGTCGTTGTTTCCTCCTCTCCTTCTGAGAGGAAGGTCTTGAGTTATTTTATACATGAGTATATATTTCAGCAACTTCTCCTCTTTTATAAGTCTGACATAAATTCTGCGCATGCTGTTGATGCATATCAGAAAACCCATAAAACCAGTTTTACGTGGAGCATTGAGTACTAATCTGCCGGTTTTTTTCTTTGTTTTGGTTGCAGAATGTAAGTTTCTGCTCTCTCTAAAGTTAGACAAACATCAAGTTCATTATTTTCATGTATTGCTTGTTTTAAATATTTTTCTCTAATAGTTCTGGTATTTAGTACATCAAATAAATCATTAAAAATATTTACGAATTTGATATTTCCATCACAGTCTTCGAAGTCTGGAATGCCTTTCATTTTACAGTATTTCAGTTCAGCCGCCACACTCCTACTAAGGAACTGAGCTGATAGTTTCACTTTCATTTTTTGAAAATTGAACCAGACATGCTGATTCTTTATTTTATTAGCCACACTCATACCCTCCATTTGTTGCAAATGTAACAGTTTATGGAAGACTTTCCAGCATATACCTCTCCCATCTGAGTCCACTAATTCTTGCAAGTCATGGAGAGAATTGCGTAATAACTTTAGCATGTGTGATGGATCGAAAAACACATTGACATGATGAGATCCTGTTTCGAAATGCATTACCAGCTGCTTTGGGTCTTTGAAATTACAACCAAATTTTCCGAAACACGCAAAATTCGATGAAGTACTATCACAGGTGACTGAGACGACTTTTATGTTTATATCTGACACAAGTTGCAAACACTGAGAAATCAGACAATAAATTTGTTCGCTTGTGATCCCTTTAATCAAGAAGTAACCCAGAAGAATTTTCCACAATGAATTGATGCACACGAGATGAATGACGAACACTTCATTGGCAATTGGGGCTCCGTCGTCCGTAGTTCCACATCAGAGGTCCATGCATCCATACAACTTTTTTCCATCCCAATCAATGTGCCATCGAATGGCCATTGAATCGAATATCGAACTGTACACAAGTCCATGATGAAGTTTGAATTTTTCTTTCAGTACCCGGAAGACTTCTGAGCTGAAACCTGGTTCAGCATTGATGGAAGAAAACCACTTAGCAATTGTTCGTGGATGCGGCAGGCAAGTCTGAAAAGTGTGTCGCACAAAGTTGTAAGCCTTAGGAGAGAGGAAATGCAACGTCGTGGTGAAATTCCGTATGCAGTCATCGTACTGTTTCTTCATGTCTGGATTCACACGCTTTTCTGACTCTCTCTGCACAAGACACAATGATGGAGAAATGTTGCACAACAAATCGCCGTGCTCTGACTGAATAAGATTTTTTCTTTTAATTCTTTAACTATATCTGTTAAACTAGTCACTTTTAACTGCAGTCTCTTTTGTTTCAGTTTCATATTCCACAGTTATTTTCTAGATTCATTTAGTTTTTGTTGGGTCTTTTCTGGTTTTTCTTTAGTTATCGTTAAATCAGTTTTTGGTACTTTTTCGCGCACTGACGATGGAATAGGCGAAGTAACACGTTTGAGGACTCTTATTACCTTTGAAGCTGATGTTGATGGCTGTAGATGTGGTGGATGTCAACTAAATATCATTGGAACTGCATCTTTTTTCAAATATCTTCGAAAAGGAGAAGAATTCTCTTAGTCTTCCTCGCTGAAATGGCAGCTGCAGATACGGCTGTGACTTGAAGGTTTCCAGTTGTCTCTTCTGATCGCTCGAATCCATTTCTCCTTCAGTTCTGGATCTTTGGGAAAGCTGTAGAAAGAAATTCTTCTACTCTCGATATTTTATTTTTTATTTTTCTACGGTTATTACAACCGTACGCCACACACATACCCATTCGAAAGCAGGAAAATTTTCGCACACAACAGCAAAATCTCACACAATAACAACTCGTCTCCGACTCTAAACCGAACCAACACTGGACTGAACAACGAAAAGATCTAGACTGCATACCTGTTCGCATAAAGGAAGGAATTAACGGTACCCAGGCGGGAACGACAGCGCAGGGCCCCAGCGCGGTAGGTGCCCTGGGAGGCGGGGTTACCTAGCACTTCCGAACGCCGCTCTATATCCTTATCTGAATTCTTCTCTGTGGTCTCGACGAGGGGCTGCCCTGTACGGCTGAGGGACTGTCTGGAAATATTTGATAAGGGATGGGCTCGCTACCAATTGCTTTCAACTCCCAACAAGCCGTTTCTACGAGCTAAGAATCATAAAAGTACCTCATACTTTTAGCACCCTTCCAGGCTCCATCAACGCCTGCTCAGGCCGTTAATTTTCTGGAGTCTCGCTCAAGGTGCGTCAGGTAAAATCTTCAATAATTTTCCATATGCGGAAAACAGGTGAGAGAGTAACTTGTCCTCTCTCAGTATATTAGTATCCGTGGAAATTTGAGTTTTGGTTTTTGTGACACATCTTTCTCTATTGCCACTGAACGGTATTTTCTGTAAGCGGTATACATATTCCAGTCTAGTGCTGGGATCATGGGATCTACAGAAAGTAGATTGGTCCCTTTGATCATTTGTGTTGTAGTGGTGAGATGCAAACCTGTCTCGCATGTCAAAGCGAGACTGGCAATTCTTATTTAGACTGATATGGTAGTGGAGCAGGGTAGAGAATGAAGCCAAGTCCGCTTCATGTGTCTCGCCTGCTGCACATCGCCAGGAATGCGTGGGTTGAAACATCGCCTCCGGGTCTCACTCCGCGCGACACGACGGAAACTCTGAAGTGCGGACTAAATGTTCATTTCGAGGCCGGCGAACTTCACCACTTCGTAAAGAGTGCGAGTGGTTTTATGAGGTACTGTGCTACGTGTAATAATGGATACGGACACGATGGAATGCTTACACAGCCGCAGAGCTTAAGATGATCAGCTTTGGTCGAAATTAATCATACCAAAAAGTATGATGTGCAGTTGAGACGGACAAAGAAACAACCAATTTTAAATATTTTAGTGGCTGCAGAACGTTTCGTGACAAATACTACTTGACATTCAACGTGACTAAGACATACAAACATGGCCATACTCGACTATTTTACGGACAACATGAAGAAATAGAGATGCGAGCTTCAAAACTAAGACGAAATACACCGTGGGTGGAAACACTATGAGGCAAAAACAAAAAGCACAACTTCGATTCTAATACGAACAGTTGAACTATTGTCGACTAAAAATATAAAGGACTGCACTAATTTATTTACGTAAAAAAATTAAACCGCCTGTTAGAAATGTATTTCATATTACGTTTCGATGTGTGAGTTTCGAATCATTTGCACGGCTCAAGGTCTATCTATTCCATACTCTCGTCTGGTAGGAAAATCACATCTTTGGTTGCATGGCAAAGCATATCTGCAAGTTATACTTTGAGCTAGGAGCCCTGACGACCAATCGGGTGCCTAAGCAGTTAAATTCAGTTCGAAGAAGGTAAGGCGGCGAACATTCTTGCTCTGCTGCTGCCCGTGGTCAGTGCCTGCAGCAGATAACATCGTTCTACTTGTTAAGCTCAGACGTTACTGTCTTGCGTGTTAGTGAAGTATTTCTAGACAGCAGTTTTCAAGATTTCTGGTGAGAGCGTTTCTTGTTAGCATTGCATTAGCGTAATCCTATATTACATGATTCTTCAGCTTTGCAGATGTTTTTCATTGTCAGGAAGGTTAGCCCTTTGTACACCACGCGTCTTTGTCTGATGCAGTGAGAATTAGTATATATTTCTGTTTGAGCAATATGCAAATACTAGTATTTGTCGTTTTACATTTTAGTTTCTCACTCACCAAATAGTATTATAGGCGCCTGAGGGCATATGGGGTAACTTTTCGGTTTTTGAGAATATGTGCAATTGTATTTCCGTGTGGTTTGTTGGAGGACATATGTACTCACCGTTTGTAAACCTTCTTGCTTATTCATTGCTTAATAATTGGAATTAATTTCAGGTTTTCCCTTAATTATTTTCCTCCTGATATCATTTCCCAAGTTAACGACTGTTATATTCAGTCTACATGTTCTGGTTTATATTTTATTCGTGTCACTAGCCGATATCGAGTACTTCTCAGTGCAAAGAAACTTCCTTAGCAGAATTAAAGTGTTATAGATTGCTTTCAGCAGAAAACATATTTTCTTAGTTGCAGGCAATTTTCAGCCAAAGTGAGGTAGGTTTGAGCTGCAGAGAGCTTCAAGACGCCAGTTAAAGTGGTGAGTGTATCGAGAACTGACTCTTTTGTGATTCATGCTTCTTGCTATTAGGTGCTGGGCAACACAAGATGCAGTTTACATCTGCTTGTACGCAGGCGTAGCTACATTTGTAGGTTATGATTGAATGGTTTAATGTCTTGGTTATAATTTTGGAGTACTTTCACACATGTCAAAGAACGCTCCATATGCAGTAGGAATAGGAAGGGAACATCCATGCCTTTCAGGAACGGTTGGAGGGAGCAAGGAAGGATTTGATCAGGGTCAAGAGAGCTAGAAGGGAGGAGGGTGGTTGGGAATTGGCAGTTAGCAGGAAGATAGGAAGAATGAGAACGCGATCTGGCAGTTTTGTTCTCAACGCTAAAAACAGGTATCTGCTACTGCCGAGTTAAGTGGAGATGAGCAGTAAGTAGTACTAGTTACAGGAAATGTGCAGCACACTTCCTCAGAGATCAGGAAACCTAGACTTGAGGTATTTATGTAAAGATTTTTTCAAAAGAGAACAATATAGTGATAGTGGGTGGGGTAGGAATCAGTTTGGACAGGCGTGGGTAGTATTACATAGATAGTGACAAGATAGGTTCCCTGCCACCATTATACACTGTGTTGAGTTGTTCCAGCGTCACGATCGATGACACTGTAATGGACTTGCGAGGCAGGTTAATGTGTGGTTAGAGACAGCAGTGATGGCAGCGGACTCTGCACATGTTGCTCTCGTGGCAGTCGGGCTATAAATAGATGGGGTTTCACTAGGGATGGCCTACACCTAAACAGGTTTGCGAAGAGAAGATTGGTACAGCTGACTCATGAACGTATAGGGAGCTAGATGTCGGGGCACGTGTGGTCAAATAACTGTTGTCACAGGTAAGAGAAGTAGGTCTGTTTTAGGATAAATCCAGACAACAGCTTCTCCTGCCTAAAGAGTATCTCCAGTATTTAAAAAAAATTCTGAAACAATAGCACACAAGATAGATTCTAACACGCCAAATGACACCATATACTACATGTCCTAAACAAGAAAGAAACCATTTGTAAAACGAAGATGAGAAATTTCATGAACATAACAATCCTTCATCAAAAGAAGCAACCAAAAATATGTAATACAACAATATTAAGTTGAGTTCCAATTTTTTAATTGCGCAGTACTTTGTGTCTCCGTGGAACTGGTACAGAGACACACAAATCCAACATGTTGTATTATCGTTGTATGAAAGGGTAGGCTCTTACTGTAGATCTACTTCAAAGAATGGAGGGTCATGTATTTATATCAGAAAAGAACACAGTGCAAATCAAGACATGACCTTAATACAGTAACTCAAGATAAACACTTGGAAATATCAGTTATTGAATCAAAAGGGCCTGATATCACCAACAAATCAATAATTTTTTGTGTTAATGATCTCCCATTGGCAGTGGGGACATTTTTTCTATAAATTAACGACGTTGCGTTGACAGGATACTGGAAAAATGCTGTCAGACCACTTGTGCGTGTCATCCTAGGATGTTGCTTAAATTTGTGGGACCATAGAAAATAGGACTAACGAGGAATACTGAACATATACAGAGAGGGGCGCTGCGAATCTTCACATGTTTGTATGGCCCATGATAGAGTGTCAGGGAGATGCTGAAAGATTTGAAGTGGGAGATGCTTAAATACAGGAGCGAACTGCCCTGCGAAAGCCTACTTCAGAATGTCAACAACCAGTAATAAGGGAGGAATCTAGGAATATACGGTGACTGTCAGAAATGTTACGAGACTTATAGCAATCCTGGCGTATAAGCGCCACCGACACAGTAACTACGGAGTCAGCTTGAGTTAACAACTGTAAACGACAGATGTGCGTTCGGCTAAGTCATTTGCGAGCTGTCAGCGCTAAGTAGTGGGCATGTGACCGTAGGGTGTCAACGTTGTTGTGTCACAAATTGCAGTGGAGCAAAGAGCTAAAAATCTCTCAATCAGGTGTTCAAGAAAGTCTCCAGAATATTTTGATGAACAGAAAGGCGTACGCGAAGTTTATCCGTACACCATGAATCACGAATAAAATTAACAACCGGCGAACCTTATACGAACATGGAAATAAACAACAGCACCCAGATTGAAGAGTGGAATGTAACGCGCTAGATGCAAAACATCCTAAAGAACTTTTCTTGGTTGTATTATGAACATTTTGTGCGTCGTAGTCAAATGAATGCGGGGCGGAAGAGGCGGCGGGAGTTGAAAACTGTGTAGAATACCTGAAACATTAAAATCGACAGCTAAACTTTTCTCTATTTTTCATTAATTCAGTCTCGAAACGTTTTTGGACTGCGGGGGTACTACAACCAGCTGACTAATTACAGTATCAGCCTAGGTATTAAAGCAATCATTCTTCCCGCGTCCCATACATACGCAGATGCAAAAAGAATAAACGCTAATAAGTGATGTAGTGGGATATACCCTCTGCTACGCACTTGCCAGTAGTTTCCATAGTAGATGTAATGCCGGCCGCGGTGGCCGTGCGGTTCTGGTACTGCAGTTCGGAACCGCGAGGCTGCTATGGTCGCAGGTTCGAACCCTGCCTCGGGCACGGGTGTGTGTGATGTCCTTAGGTTAGTTGGGTTTAAGTAGTTCTAAGTTCTAGGGGACTTATGATCTAAGATGTTGAGTCCCATATGCTCAGAGCCATTTGAACCATTTTTGTAGATGTAATGATCCTGTAACAACCCCTTTGATCACATCCGAGACGTGTTACGTTTTACATTATCACCTCGTTTATTGAAGGATTCATGCCACCGTTACACTCGTTGTAGCCGTCCTCTCACAAGACGGGAAAACGTGTGTGGGCGAGGAGATAGCGGCGTCAGAGAGTGGAGTAAGACTCCTATAACCTCAGCTGAACTGTTCACCGTGTTTTTCCCAAGGTATAGTATTTCATACTTGTTTACATGCGAATCAAGATGCAAGTGGGGATTTATAATTAAATGTATTGAAGAATTCGTCTTAAATATGGATGGCCGCTCAGCTGTGAATTGCACTAGCTGTTGCAAAAATGTTTAGGTGTCCAAGTGACCCCAGACGAAGAAAAATATGGGCCATAAATTGCCGGAGAGACAATTGGGAACCGGGACCTGACGCTCCAATGTGTATTTTAAATATACTTTAATAACAATAGCGATAAATATGAAACCAATTGATACAATTGCATTTCCTCCCCCCCCCCCCCCAGCCTAAAACTGTGCTGAAGCAGTTGGTCTCAGAAGTTTTCTATTACTGCATATTTTCGCATTTGGCAAAGTGGGTAAAAATATTAGTGATGTATTGTACCTCGTTATCATAAACATACATACACGAACCAAATAACACTTAACCCCATTTCTTATAAAGGTACTGTGCGACATGTGATAATTAAGATATCTTTATCGCGGATTAATCATTTTGAGGGAACCTGTACAATTAACATAACTTTCAAAGAATATAGTTTTTACTATAAATGAACAAGGAAAATACCTATAATGAAGTACATAAAATGAATAATGGTTAAATAAAACTATTAATAAAAACTCGTTTCACTGAAATATGAAACTGCACTCTCCCCCCCTCCCCCTCCCCCCCCACCCCCTGGCGCCAACTCCTCCGCACGGTGCAATAGAAATGCCGCATTTCTTAAAGTAATTGCACATGATTAAAATATTGACACCGCTTCTGAAGTGCCTACATACGGGCAAAGACTAACACTCATATTTGAAGACGTTGGTACCGAGTCCTAACTCACTACATTTAATATCTACGAAACATTTCAATTTTTCCGTTCTATGACAAATATCTGTACCCAAAGTAATTACTGTTCGGTTCACTTCATACATGGAATATCAAATTTTCATAAGAAATATTATAAAAAGTTGTATGAATAGGTTAACCACAAGCCAAACACTGCCGAATCCTCCGAACTGGAGAAAACTTGACGGACGATTGAGTCTGTCATGTAGAAACTGTAGCGTAGAATTCCACGTTCCATTAGATTGCGGAGCGTGAAACGAAGAATCTGGTATGTCTGATTCTTTCCTGTTGGAGAGCAACGACGCCAATGAAATCCGACATCGTTTTTACCTCACAAGCAGCACTATAGAAGCTGTCATGTTGTACGGAGCTAAACTACATATTTGCTGGGTTTTCTTCTTCATAGAATATGTGGTATGGATATAAGCCTTTTAAAAGCATCAGCTAATTTTACCTAAGATATGTTATACAATGAAGAGCCAAAGAAACATTTACACACGCATAACATCGTGTAGGGCCCCCGCGAACCGCAGAAGTGGCGCAACACGACGTGGTATGACTCGACAGATGTCTGAAGCAGTGCTGGAGGGAACTCACACCACGAATCCTACAGGGCTGTCCATGAATTCGTAAGAGTACCATTCGGTGGATATCTCTTCTGAACAGAACGTTGCAAGGCATCCCAGATATGCTCAACAATGTTCATGTCTGGGGAATTCGGTAGCCAGCGGAAGCCTTTAAACTAAGAAGAGAGTTTCTGGAGCCCCTCTGTAGCTATTCTGGACCTGTGAGGCCTCGCATTATTCTGCTGGAATTGTCCAAGTCCGTCGTAATGCACAATGGACATGAATGGAGGCAGGTGATCAGATAGAATGCTTACGTGTCATCTGTCAGAGTCGAATCTAGACGCATCAGGGTCCCATATCACTCCAGCTGCACACGGTCCACGCCATTACAGAGCACCCACTAGCTTGAGCAGTCCCCTGGTGTCATGCAGGGTCCATGGATTCATGAGGTTGTCTCCATATCCGTACACGTTCATCCGCTCGATACAATATGAAAGAAGACTCGTTCGACCAGGTAACATGTTTCCAGTCATCAACAGTGTTGACGGGCCCAGGCGAGGCAAAAGCTTTGTGTCATGCAGTTATGAAGGGTACTCGAGTGGGCCTTTAGCTCCTAAATCCCAGATCGATGATGTTTCGTTGAATGTTCGCACGCTGATACTTGTTGATGGTCCAGCATTAAAATCTGCAGCAATTGGCGGAAGGGTTGCACTTCTGTTGTGTTGAACGAATCTCTTCAGTAGTCGCTGGTCTCGTTCTTGCAGGGTCTTTCTCCGGCAGCGCGATTTCGGAGGTTTGATGTTTTACCGGACTGCTGGTATTCACGGTACACTCGTGAAATGGTCGTACGGGAAAATCCTGACTTAATCGCTACCTCAGAGATGCTCGTGTGCCGACTATACCACCACGTTCAAACTCACTTAAATCTTGATAACCTGCCATTGTAGCAGCCATAACCGATCTGACAACTGCGCCAGACGCTTGTCTTATACAGGCGTTGCCGACCGCAGCGCCGGATTCTGTGTGTTTACATATCCCTTTATTTGAACAGACATGCCTATACCAGTTTCCTTGGTCCTTCATTGTAATGAAGTGACGTATAACTACATGTCGGTAAACTGATTTCCCGTATATGATTTTTTTTAGTGATGTAACTTGAGTGCTGTGAAAGTATACTGTTTCAATGCTAGGCCACATAGATGGTCATAACAAACCTATCGTTTTCATTTACTCTGTCATAGTTAACTATCAAATAATGACTACTGTAAATACAGTATTTAGACAGAATATACCATATGTGGAGGCCTGGTTGCTTTGTTGAACCTGAAGCTCAGTTAATGGCGGCGTGATCTATGATGTGAAAAGTAGGACGTTTTCGTCCACCTCTTTCCCAGTTTTTCCAGCTTTTATTTCCTAAATCGCTCTGGGTCCTTCCCATTAATTTAATAGAAGTATTACCTATAGTAGGTGCTGTTATTTGTTATAATTAATATATTTGCCGTTGTTCTTCTTGAAAAGGCCAACGACTGGAGTGTTTCGCCGTGGCCAGAAATTTTAATGTAACTACAGCTCTATGTTAGAAAATAAACACAAGTTAGACAATGGCAGTATTTGCTCTTATGAAAGTTTGTGGGTTGGGTTGTTCTGAGGGGAAGAGACCAAACAGCGAGATCATCGGTCTCATCGGATTGGGGAAGGACAGGAAGGAAATCAGCCGTGCCCCCTTCAAAGGAACGATCCCGGCATTTCCTGGAGCGATTTCTTTAGGGGAATCACGGAAAACCTAAATCAGGATGGCCGGACGCGGGATTGAACCGTCGTCCTACCGAATGCGAGCCAGTTTGCTAACCACTGCGCCACCTCTCTCGGTGAAACTTCGTGTAAGACATGTGTACCAATGAATGGTGGGCTCCATGTGGTTCCCAAGTCGTGCAGTAACCGTAAACCATAAATTTACCAAATATGCAGCAACCAGTCGCAAAATCGTGTTTTATTAATTCACTTTTGCAAATGGAGTTCAACGAATATGTGCCCTGAGTGGTAATACTGTCTTAAGCAGAGGTCAAACATAAAGAATGTATGTTTGACCTCTGCTTAAGACAATATTACTACTCAGGGCACATATTGGTTGAAAGCACCGATGTTGGCTGTTAATCAGTTGAAATCGATTTGCTGAAATGAATAAATAAAACATGATTTTCCGACTGGTTGCTGCATATTTGGTAATTTTATGTGTAGCAATCACTTGTTTTAATGGACACCCTCATGTTTGTATATTGTCGGTAAATGTCTTTTTCAGTTATGATGAGCAGCCTCGAAAAAATTTCCTCTTCCTTGCAAATGAAATTACGAAACGAATCTCGAGCTCGAAATCTATATGACGAACTATGTTACTTCAGAGTGATGGTAGTGAATGGAACGTCGAGAATGTAAATATTACGAATGTGAAAACTGACATTGGACTCTACCCATATTGAATTTAAACCGAAAATGGGATAAAGATTCAGTTAACGTATAACTTGTCCTAGTATGTACAGTACGTCAGATCGCTATGCAGCCATTGACGAGTCCTGACTCTTCTTTCCGATTACCTCCGGTTTTCTTCGACCATCGGTAACGGAGTTAACGCAGCTATTTTACGCAAGTTCGTTTTCGTAAGGAAACTGTGTGATTTACGCGCCAGATGCCGCAGGTTGCCGCTGGAGAGCGCTCAGGTCGCAAATCACAATGGGGAACACGTTCCTTGAGATGCAGACAGTTTCAGAGCGTACAGCAGCCACGTCGGAGACTACATACGGCGTGCATCGAAATAAGAAACACGTCCACGTGAGGACAGCTTTACGGACACAGCGGGAAGGGGGAAGAACAAAAGACGCAGTCGGCTTTAAGAAGGGCGCAGGCGAGTGACTGGCTGCGCCGACGGCGGGCGTCGGTGTGCGTGTCGTCGGGCGGAATCGAACGGCGGCTCGCGCTGCGTGGCCGAGCCACGGCCGGGCAGGCGGCTATCGACCGCGCCTCGCTGCCCTCCTATGGCTGCACGCGTGCTTTCGCCGGGCGCGAGTCGAGTGCGGGCCCGCTCCGCCGCGAGTCCCATTCCGCGTCCGTGGTCTTCCCCACTCGACAGCACGGCTTCTCCTACACCTGTCGTCTGCACGCGTTCCTGGGACTGGATGTTTACTCTCTATTTTCCGTCACTCGCTGCTCGCAGCACGATAATGTCAGATTCGAAGAGGGCTGCTTTTGTTATTCACTTCCAACAGTTACAAACATACTTTGTATACGAAACTATCCTGACAGATTAAAACTGTGTGTCGGACCGAGACTCGAACTCGGGACCTTTGCCTTTCGCGGGCAAGTTCTCTACCAACTGAGCTACCCAAGCACGACTCACGCCCCGTCCTCACAGCTTTACTTCTGCCAGTACCTCGTCTCCTACTTTCCAAACTTTACAGAAGCTCTCCTGCGAACCTTGCAGGACTGCCACAGCGTGGGGGACGTTTCCAGAATGATATTTTCACCCTGCGCGGAGTGTGCGCTGATATGAAACTTGGTAGAGCACTTGCCCGCGAAAGGCAAAGGTCCCGAGTTCGAGTCTCGGTCCGGCACACAGTTTTACTCTGCCAGGAAAGTTTCATATCAGCGCACACTCCGCTGCAGGGTGAAAATCTCATTCTGGATACTTTGTATACCACTGAGAACTGCATCTACATCTACATCTACATCCATACTCCGCAAGCCACCTAACGGTTTGTGGCGGAGGGTACCTTGAATACCTCTATCGGTTCTCCCTTCTATTCCAGTCTCGTATTGCAGCACACACAACCCTTCCTGTTGAACCACCTTGCACTGACGAAAAAAAATCGGACACCATAAAGTAATTAATATAATGAAATTTCTGGAATACAGTACTCTAGGTAGCGTATTTACGTGTCAACATTGCAGGATCACTCGTTAATGTAAGCGCGACATAAGCCATTGTAAATGTGCAATGCTGCTCATTAATAACCGGTGTATCCGCCACAATGTCAAATGCAAGCATGCAGACGTGCATACTTTATGTTTTATGTGTGCTGGACGTCGGTTTGTTAGATTGATTTCTATACCTCTTATACTTTGTCGGTCAATACCGATGTTGAAATGTGTGTGAATTACTAAGGGGCCAAACTGCTCATGTTATCGGTCCCTAGACTTACACACTACTTAAACTATCTTATACTAAGAACAACACACACACCCATGCCGAGGGAGGACTCGAACCTCCGACTGTGGCCGAGTGGTTCTAGGCGCGTCAGTCTGGAACCGCGCAACCGCTACGGTCGCAGGTTCGAATCCTGCCTCGGGCATGGATGTGTGTGATGTCCTTGGGTTAGTTAGGTTAAAGTAGTTCTATGTCTAGGGGACTGATGATCTCAGCTGTTAAGTCCCATAGTGCTTAGAGCCATTTGAACCATTATTTGAACCTCCGGTGCGAGGGCCGCGCAATCAGTGACTTGACGCATCCAATCGCGAGGCCACTCAGCGGGGTCTCGGTCAATACAGCGACGGTTAATTCTGCTTGTCATTGACGATGGTGTTTCCGTCCAAAGATGGCCCATATGTGCTCTACTGGACACATCTGGTGGTCGAGCAAGCCAAGGCAACATGTCAACACTCTGTAGAGAACGTTGGGTTACAAAAGCTATATGTGGGTGAGCATTATCCCGTTGGAAAACACCCCCTCGAATGCTATCAGGGTGCGTGAGTAACCACTAGAGTGCTCCAGCTGTCATACGAAATCGCACGCCAGGCCATAGCTCCAGGTGTAGCTTCAGTGCGTTCAGTATGCTGCCAGGTCAGATGCAGGCCCTCAACTCACCTCCTCCTAATCAACACATGGCCTTCACTGGCAACGAGGCAGAATCAACTTTCATCAGAAAACACAAGCCCCAAAGAGCTTTCAACCGAACCGCTGAGGTCGCAAATGGCGATGATTTGGCGTCAGTGGAATGCATACTACAGGGCGCGTAGCTCAGAGCTGTTGTAAAAGTCCGTTGTTTCACTCTGATGCCAATTGCTGCTCAGATTGCCGTTGAAGATGCAGTACAATGCGTAAAAGCTATGCGCCGTAAACGACGGTCTTCCCTCTTGGTAGTGCAACGTGGCAATTCGGAGCCCAGTCATCTTACGACTGTACGCTTCCGTGACCACCGCAGTCAGCAGTCATGCACAATGCCTATAATCCTGCCAAAATCAGTGGGGTGTTGATTACGGCATCTTCATCCTCTTAAAGGCATTCTTGAGTAACATCGACTCACTATGTCCAGTCCCAAAGGTAACTAATGCTCACAACCCTTACAGCGTGTATTTAAAGCGAACCTAATTTGCATCCTCATAGTGGGTCTACTAGCGCCAGTCTTGTGCGACTGGCGCCAAATTTTAGTAGACACGATCTTTCAGACGTCGAAACACACCAACTTTCCTTTATGTCACTCAACTCTTTCTTGGTGTCATGATTTTTTTTCCGTCAATATATATTACGGTTTATCCTCGTTCGGTTTGTGAGTGTGGCGCGAGATGACTAACGGCGTAAATACCGATGCGAGTGCTGTCATTATTTATTTACTCACGGAGAAACTCAGCCTTGCCCAGGTATTTATTTATAGCCGTGCGTCCACGCCTGTACCACGCTGTGGCCTTGTGCTTAATTTTTGTGACGTCATTTCTCCTGAACCAGGTAAGTGGTCCTCAAACCCTCAGCGATTGCTGCCTGATAGTATGCTGCATGTGTACAAAGTTTTGTTGGAATCGGTCCTGTGGCTTACGATAAACTGTGGAACACACACACACACACACACACACACACACAAATATGTATAAATACATTTCTATAATATGTATGGATTTATCATAGCGAGATTACGGCTATTAGGATCTATTTTACAAATAACCAGCCATTCTACTCACTTTACACTCTTCTTCTTAAGGCGCCGTGTCCTGTCGGACGGTGGCAGACCATGTAGCTAACTCTGGACGTGGGGCTGTAATTAGGAAGGCGTCTTCTGACGTGCAGTTGTGCCATCCTCGAACGTCCTTCAGCCGCGAGTATCTTAGTCTTCCAGCAGACCTTTTCCATTCTATTTTCCCTTCAACGACGTATTGTAATAACTGGTATCTTTCGCGTCTTATAATGTGCTCTAGATACTGAGTTTTCTTTTGTTTTATGGTGAACAATAGTTCTTTTTGTTTTTTATCCGATGAAGGAATTCTTCGTTTGAAATTTTCAGCACCCATGGCAAGAGACAGTGATATAGTGATATACAGGGTGAGGCAGAAAGGACGGACGTTTTTAGAACAGCTAGTAATCAGTCTCAAGCGGTCGGAGTGGGGGGGAGTGATGTGGTAATGTGATCGGTAGCTCCTTCCATTTTGTTTAGTCAAGGTCATGGAGCCGTGGACTGTGCAACATCGTGTGTTTAGCTACAATAGGTTTGTGCGCAATAGTCAGTCTATCGTTGCAGTGCAGCGTCAGTTTTGTCGCCATTTCAATCTCGCTAGACATGGTAGTGTTCCCACTCATAACACCATTTTACGCTAGGTAGAATCATATCGAATACGAGGGACAGTTACGAACAAAAAACCACCAGGAGCTCCTCGCTCAGTTCGGACACAAGAAAACGTGGAAAGAGTTCGGCAACCTATACTTCGTAGTGTTGGTCGATCTGCCAGAAAACACTTGGCTGAGCTGCGCCCCAGTAATCGCTCGGTAAGGCGTATTTTGCATGCTAACCTAAAATTTCATCCCTGCAAAATGGCCATAGTGCAAAAATTAAACCCAAGAGATTATGAACAGCGGCTGAATTTTTCCCGAGAAACGGAGGCCATATTTGAGCGAAATGACATTATTTGCTTATGAGTGATGAAGCTCATTTCCATTTGAATGGAATGGTAAATCGGCAGAACTGTCGTTATTGGGCCAGTGAAAACCCGAAACTACTGCATGAGAAACCATTACATAGTCCCAAGGTGACTGTTTGGTGTGCTGTAACAGGTAGAGATGTTATTGATCCATACTTTTTCCAAGTCGAGAACGGGAACACTGTAACCATAACCTTTGAACGATATAGAGAGATGATCACTGAATTTTTCCTACCTGAATTAAGAAGAATACGTGTTCCTATCTGGCGAGTGTGGTTTCAGGAGGATGGAGCTACAGCTCACACAGCAAGATTGACTGTGGAAGCAATTAAGACTGCTTTTCGTGGTAGAGTTGTTTCCCGGGTTGGGGACATTCATTGGCCTCCTCGTTCCCCTGACCTATCCATGTGTGACTACTTTTTGTTCGGTTACCTCAGATCACGTGTGTACGTGCATAAACCACGTACACTTGAATTGAAGGAAGCTGGTCGTGTGGAAATCGTCCAAAAAGACAGAGGAATGTTGCAGAGAGTTGAAGCCGACTTCCGAGAGCGCCTTGAGAAGTGCATCGCTGAAAACGGCCGTCACCTGGGAGATGTTGTTTTCAAGCATTAATTTTGTTAAATAGCATCATTACTTGAGTGTTATTCTGTAATTAAAATTTTTTGAAGCACTCCTAACGATGTTTTGCTTATTTGAAAGGGCGTTCATCCTTTATGCCTCACCCTGTAGATAATTTTAAAAGCAACGTTTTTCCCTAGATATCAGTCAAGTGTTCAGCATTCGCATCCATAGAGAAAAATGGAGAATGCGAAGCAACGAATCATTCCCATTCTTAGTTGGAGCCTAAGATCCTATATTATGAAAAGTGTTTTCATGCTAATAAATAGTCTCCTGGCCTGTTCTATCCTAGATCTGGCCTCTTTCTTGCAGTCACACTACTCATCCATCAAAGTGCCCAAGTCCTTGAAGGAGGATACTTGTTCAATTTTATTTCCTTTTATTGACGAGGTTGTTTACATTGTTCTCCTAGAGAATACTACACCTTTGGTCTTGGAAGTGTTGACAAACTTGTCAAACTCTTCACTGCGCTGGTGGACTAAATTGCCTGTCATGTATTGGAACGCGGGTAGATCGGTTGCTATCAAAACAGTGTCATCTGCGTACCTAATTTTGTCAGTTATCTTTCCGATTATAATACTTTCCTCCACCAATACTTACCTGCCAATTACTTCAGAATAAATGTTAAACAAGAGCCCTGACGAACGCCTTTACTAATTGTAGAAGCTTCTGATGTTCATTGGTATAGCGCACTGATGATACGTAAATATTTTTGATCAGTACCAGCTGACATCAAAATATCCACCGTCTTTTTGTATCCCACGAAGCCAAAGGCTTTTTTTTTTGCAGTCGATGAAACAACTATTTACATTGACATTCATATCTCTACATCTCTGCACTAGTACATTCAATGAGAAGAGTGCTTCACGAGTTCTAACCCCATTTCCGAAGCCAAACTGGGTCACGTCCATTTGCGATTCACATTTCTTAAATCCACGTATGTGTGAGTCTCCGAAATATTTGAGTACGTGAGACATCAAACCAATCACACGATAACCACCACACTGTGAGCAGTTGGTATTCTTCGGCAGTAGAATAAAAGTTGAGCTCAGCCAGTCATAAGGTATCTTTCGTGGTGCATAGATAAACACCGAACAACGAAGTTAGGAGGCTTAAGTCTGTCGACTTCCTTTTAATAACTTCAGTGTAAACTGGATTCGGACTGTGGCGTCACTATTCTTGTGCAGTTTAATGGCGTGGCACTCCTTCCAGTTTCAGGACTCAATTAATTGATTCTTACGTCAGGTGGAGGAGGATCGCCTCTGTCGTCTTGGAAAGGACTTTCCTATAGTCCTCCCTTCTTTTGAATTTTCCTTCAACTCCTATAAGAATTTCATTGCTCACTTTCCTCGATATTTGTGCGCGTTGCTTCATTCGTAGGTCATTCAACGCTTTCACTTTCTTATGTAAGTTAAAGTGATCGAGTATCTCCTGAAATATCTCCGTTTCTTTACGATTGTCAGACATGCACGATTCCCTCGTTTCTCTGCAGTCTCTGCGCATGTTTTTTAGTAGCTTTTGAATTTTATGGAGTCTTCAGTTTCATGTTGACTTTTTTCGTTCATAAGCTCCAGGGCTTTATGAGACTTGCCTTTTGTTGTTGGTGTTGTACCAAATGCTAATTTCCTGATCTTGAGTTACGCTTTCTTTTATAGAGTTCCAAGTGAATTCGAGTTCTACAGGCCGAGTCTCTTCTATTGATTTCATCTTTTCCTCCAGAGCAGCACCAACATTACTTCTCACTTCAATACCTTTCTTGTATCTATGCACGTTGATGTCTCAACGCCCCTTCTAGCGCTTCTAAGGCGCTGAATTTTAAAATCCATTACTACTGGGTTGTTTTAACGGATTTCACATATTTCTTAGCTCTTGTTTATGAGAACAAAATCGGTCTGAATTCTGTCTGTCTTCTCTGCATTGATAACGTCCATGTGCGTAGCCTCCGAGGATGGAGTTTCAAAAATGTATTAGAAACAAAAACTTTATGTTCCATATAAATTTGCACCAATCTGTCTCCACTTGTGTTTCGTTTACCAACGCTGTAGCTCCCTGCAGTATTAGTTATGTACCAGAACCAATTTTTGGGGTGAAATCACTCACGACCAATGTAATCTCTCCTTTTTCTGTGAGTTTCATTTCTTCATCCAAGGTGTCATAGAAAGATTTTATCTTTACCTCATCTTAGTATGCTGTTGTGCATTAACCTGAGTAATGATCAAAGCTCGATGTGATGTTTGCAGCATCAATAACATTATTCGATCACCAAGAGGAACGAAATCGAAAAACGTTTTGCTATCATTGAGACACAAATATGGCAACTCCACACCTATGGTTAGTACCAGTTCCCCAGAAATGTACAGGGATCCTTTGTTCATACTGAGGATCCCAGATCAAGGCCATCTTATATCGCTTGGTCCGAGGATCCTTACTTTCGATCTGCATCTCTCTACCTGCACATTTGCAAGCTTCCAGGTCATATTTAAACTACAAACATTCCATGTGGCAATGCAAACTTTGTTCTCATATGCTTTCATCTTTAAAAAAATGAGAACTGCCGGTCTTTCTGATCACAGAGGCGTTCAAGGTAATTCCCCCGCCCCATCCTCCGGAGATCCAAATGGGGGAATAGAAACTCCGGATAATTTTACATTGAACTGAGCCATGCCAAGTGAACTTCAAGGGATGTCCTTAAGGGTCTTTAATACGGTGGTTTCCCGTTGCCTTCTGCAATCTAATGCCGTTGACCAACTATTGGTTCTTCCGCATTTTGGGACAACTTCCTGGCCCAAGAGCAATAGAGTTCCCCAATCTCGATCCATTCATCACTTTCACAGTGGCTGTTCGTTCTTGGTTTATGGTATCTTAAAAAATAATGTCGTATGGTGAGGGCCTCCCGGCTAGTAAACACGATCGCCTGGTGCAAGTTTTTTGACGTGACGCCACTTCGGAGACTTGCGCGTCGATGAGGATGAAATGATGATGAAGACGACACAATTACCTAGTCCCTGAGCGGAGAAAATCTCCAACCCAGTCGGGAATCGAAACTGGGCCCCCCGGGATGACAAGCTGGCACGCTATCCACTCAGCTAAGATGGCGGACAGGATGTCTTACAAACAAGGAAGACAGGATTGGTTGCAGATTTACTCCTTCAGAGAAGGTGCCTTCACCATGCCTCTAGAGACTCTGTCCTATGCTGTGTGACTCACTTTGCCTGGCTGCTCTGTCAAGACAACTCCGGTTTAGGTGACCTGTCGGTAGCTAGGCTACAACTGGCACAGCCCTTGACTTCGGAGCATGCGAGCCCCTTCGGCCCGGCATTGAGGGCGCCTTCGACAAGGTGGTGTCCCCTGGGAGGGAGATTTTGGATTATGTTCACATAATGGCATAAATGGTATAGAATGATGTATATTTGACTTGGGATAGAGCACTTAGAAGTAACTATAACATACATTTGTACAGCAGTTGTAACTCTGGCTCGTACAGAATCTGATCAGAAGTGTCAGTGTACCCCTATGTAAAGTGAAAGTGACTAGTAGATGTCAATAGAAGCGGACCAGTCAGTATAAAATAGGTGGAGAGTAGTGTGTTGTCAGTAGAGAAGCAGTAACAACAGAATGGTTCGCGCAGAAGAGCTCAGAGACTTCGAATGTGGATTAGTCACTGGATATCACTTAAGTAACATACCCATCAGGTACGTTTCAAGCTTTCTAAAGCTGCCTAAATCGCCTGCTGGTGGTGTGACAGTGAAGTGCAAACGCGAAGGAATAACTGTAGTTAAACCAAGTACAGTAGAACCCCTCTAGTCCGTCACCTTCGGGACCGGGACCATGGTCGGAACGAAAAAAAGGTCGGATTATCCGAAAAATCTAATATTTATTGCAAAAGATATAAAAAGATAGTTAGTAAAAAAAATTAAGAACTAAAAGGCATCTACAGCAATATAAAAAGATGTTTCTTACACAGTGTTAGACAATATATTAACTAAAAAACATCTACACACACTATAATATGTATGGGTTTTAAAAGGAAAAACGACAAAAAAATTACTGTACTGTACTTAATATCGTATAAGCGATATAGTGTAAACTAAAAAATGTTTATAGCACTCTATATAAAAAGAAATTTTTTACAAAGAAATAAACTGCTGTATGTATAAACTAAAAAAAATTACTGTATGTATTGTTTTTACAGTAAAAACGAAAACAAATTACTTGGAAAAAGTCAGTGATACATTTTTGTTTAACAGATTTTATTCTAGATTTAGCTGCAGTGTCCCTCCAGTTTTCTTATCCACAAAACGTCCAGTGGACTTAATGTTGGTTTCTGCTCGATGTGTTGAAGGGCGATGTCAAAAGCGTTTTTTACATCGTTGTGTGAAATCCGGGTGGGGGATTGGTCTTCGCCTTCCGAGCCCTCATTCACAGTTTCCTGGCTAACAGCGGCAATAATCTGGTCGTCATTGAGCTCTTCAAAAGTGTCTTAGTCACATTCGTTGATCCATTCTTCAACTGCATTGGTAGGGACGTTCGGCTTCAGAGTTTGTAGATCTTTAACGATTTCCAGTGCGTCGTTGCTTTGTTCATCTTCGGTATGCTCATTTTCAGTCATAACTTGTAGCCAAAGCTTACGCCACGATTTCGGCAGTGTGTCAGGTTTCAGGTCATACTATGTTGCAGTGAATGTGTCGATAGCATCTTTGATGTTCAGGGACTTCATTGCCTCAAATTAGTTATGACATCCTTCAGATTGAGATTGAGCTGATATACTTTCTGCGATATCGCCTTTTTAACCATTCGATAACGCCCTGATCCATTGGTTGGGTGAGTGAGGCCACATTAGGAGGCAGAAAGAGAGCTTTTATGTCCCCTTTCACCAAATTTTCCTCAGATGGGTGTGATGGTGCGTTATACAGCAGCAGTAGAGCACGAACAGGAAGATTTTTTTGCTTCGTCTTTTTCGACCGATGGCACAAACTCTTTAAAAAACCAGGATTTAAAAAGGTGGCAGTCCATCCAGGCACATTTTTGATTGCGGTAGTAAACCAGCAAGGAAGATAAGTTTACATTTTTGAATGCCCTTGACTTCTTAGATTTGCCAATGATGAACAAGTGGAGCTTGTGGGTACCGTCTGCGTTGTTACAAGTTTCGTTCCTACCACGGATTCATTTGAAGCTGCGAGCGTTTTTGTTGGAAACATTTAAAGTTCAGCCCTGTCTCGTCGATGTTATACAATTCATTTTCTTCTAGAATTTCTTGAAACTTAACAGAAAACTCCTTAGCAGCTGCGGCATCAGCAGACAGATTTTCACCGGAAATAGAAATAAATGGGACACCATGACGAGTTTTCCAACGATCAATCCAGCCTTCACTGGTAACAAATTTATTTTCAGCTTCCAGTTTTTTTTGTGCGAAACTATCGCTTTTCCTTTGAGAATTGGCCCGGATATTGGAGTTCCTTTCCTTTCTTTGTTGACAAAACCACATCCACAATGCGTTATCAAGCAGTTCAAGTTTAGGCTTTTTTAATGTTTTGCGATTCTTCATAGTGTTTTCACCATCAATCGTAAATGTATAGCATACAATGTCTTTCCGATTCTTCCTCCAATCCTTAATTGTGGTAACACCTACATTCAGTTCCCTTGCAATTTTTTGGAGCGTTTCTCCTTCGTCCAGTCTTTGTAGCACTGCTAGTGAAGAGTTACGTGTTTACCTTTGTATCCAGACATGTTGAAAAACACATCTGTACACACAATGAATCTACAGTAATAAGTACTGTAGAGAACACGGAATAAAGCAAACAACGACGTTTTTTTAATCCCAACAAAGGATAAATCTGCACAATAACGTACAGTATAACAATATGCAGAGCAATAGACAGCGCAACAATAGCCCGAGAGGCGTCCAGTCAGTGACAAGTCGGCACAGGCTTGTGAGCCTGAGCATGGTTGGACTAACCAGAGTGACAGACCATCCAAGGTCGGATTAGAGGTGTTCTACTCTAAAGGCAATAATACAGGGTGAGTCACTAACTATTGCCACCAAGAATAACTCCGAAAGTACGACAGGAGCTGAAACGTTTGTGGGACCAAAGTTGCATGGGACAACTGGGGTCATAATACGACGTTAGTTTTTTGTTGCTAGGTGCGGTTGCGTCAGAGATATGAAGGTCAACTTTTTTTTTTAATGGGATGCTATAGTTCGGTACTTATTTTCTGATAGCGGCTATCGATATGAATCCAATGATGTGTAACTGTAAGGTCTTGGGTCAACGAAAGTCACAAAGGTGGTATGAACGCCCATTTACAGAAGGTGTTCGAAGTGATGACCATTGGTATCAATGTAGTACTGCAGTCTTGTTATCAATCACTCAATCCGTGATAAGATTTTAGTACTGCATTGATACCAATGGTTATCACTTCGAACATCTTCTGTAAATGGAGGTTCATGCCATCTTTTTGACCTTCGTTGACCTTCGTTGACCTTGCTGTTACACATAATTGGATTCGTCTCGATAGCTGCTATCAGAAAATAAATACCAAATTATAGCATCCCATTAAAAAAAAGTTGACCTTCTTATCTCTAAAGCGACTCCACCTAGCAACAAAAAACCAACGTCATATTATGGCCCCCGTTGTCTCATGAGACATTTGTCCCACAAACGTTTCAGCAACTATCATACCTTCGGAGTTATTCTAGGTGGCACTAGTTAGTGACTCACCCTGTATACTAACGAAAAGAGCCAATCGAGCATCGCGGAGTACAGTATGTAAAATCCCAAGAAATCAATGGAAAGAATCACTTGTAAGTTCCAAAGTGATTCCAGAAGACCCGCTGGCATAACACCGATGCATTTTTTTTTTTTTTTTGGTCATCAGTCTACTGACTGGTTTGATGCGGCCCGCCACGAATTCCTTTCCTGTGCCAACCTCTTCATCTCAGAGTAGCACTTGCAACCTACGTCCTCAATTATTTGCTTGACGTATTCCAATCTCTGTCTTCCTCTATAGTTTTTGCCCTCTACAGCTCCCTCTAGTACCATGGAAGTCATTCCCTCATGTCTTAGCAGATGTCCTATCATCCTGTCACTTCTCCTTATCAGTGTTTTCCACATATTCCTTTCCTCTCCGATTCTGCGTAGAACCTCCTCATTCCTTACCTTATCAGTCCACCTAATTTTCAACATTCGTCTCAAATGCTTCGATTCTCTTCTGTTCCGGTATTCCCACAGTCCATGTTTCACTACCATACAATGCTGTGTACTCCAGACGTACATCCTCAGAAATTTATTCCTCAAATTAAGGCCGATATTTGATATTAGTAGACTTCTCTTGGCCAGAAATGCCTTTTTTGCCATAGCGAGTCTGCTTTTGATGTCTTCCTTGCTCCGTCCGTCATTGGTTATTTTACTGCCTAGGTAGCAGAATTCCTTAACTTCGTTGACATCGTGACCATCAATCCTGATGTTAAGTTTCTCGCTGTTATCATTTCTACTACTTCTCATTACCTTCGTCTTTCTCCGATTTACTCTCAAACCATACTGTGTACTCATTAGACTGTTCATTCCGTTCAGCAGATCATTTAATTCTTCACTTTCACTCAGGATAGCAACGTCATCAGCGAATCGTATCATTGATATTCTTTCACCTTGTATTTTAATTCCACTCCTGAACCTTTCTTTTATTTCCATCATTGCTTCCTCGATGTACAGATTGAAGAGTAGGGGCGAAAGGCTACAGCCTTGTCTTACACCCTTCGTTCTTGATCGTCCACTCTTATTATTCCCTCTTGGTTGTTGTACATATTGTATATGACCCGTCTCTCCCTATAGCTTATCCTTACTTTTTTCAGTATCTCGAACAGCTTGCACCATTTTATATTGTCGAACTCTTTTTCCAGGTCGACAAATCCTATGAACGTGTCTTGATTATTCTTTAGCCTTGCTTCCATTATTAGTCGTAACGTCAGAATTGCCTCTCTCGTGCCTTAACTTTTCCTAAAGCCAAACTGATCGTCACCTAGCGCATTCTCAACTTTATTTTCCATTCTTCTGTATATTATTCTTGTAAGCAGCTTCGATGCATGAGCTGTTAAGCTGATTGTGCGATAATTCTCGCACTTGTCAGCTCTTGCCGTCTTCGGAACTGCGTGGATGATGCTTTTCCGAAAGTCAGATGGTATGTCGCCAGACTCATATATTCTACACACCAACGTGAATAGGCGTTTTGTTGCCACTTCCCCTAATGATTTTAGAAATTCTGATGGAATGTTATCTATCCCTTCTGCCTTATTTGACCGTAAGTCCTCCAAAGATCTTTTAAATTCCGATTCTAATACTGGATCCCCTATCTCTTCTAAATCGACTCCTCTTTCTTCTTCTATCACATCAAACAAATCTTCACCCTCATAGAGGCTTTCAATGTATTCTTTCCACCTATCTGCTCTCTCCTCTGCATTTAACAATGGAATTCCCGTTGCACTCTTAATGTTACCACCGTTGCTTTTAATGTCACCAAAGGTTGTTTTGACTTTCCTGTAAGCTGAGTCTGTCCTTCCGACAATCATATCTTTTTCGATATCTTCACATTTTTGCTGCAGCCATTTCGTCTTAGCTTCCCTGCACTTCCTATTTATTTCATTCGTCAGCGACTTGTATTTTTGTATTCCTGATTTTCCCGGAACATGTTTGTACTTCCTCCTTTCATCAATCAACTGAAGTATTTCTTCTGTTACCCATGGTTTCTTCGCAGCTACCTTCTTTGTACCTATGTTTTCCTTCCCAACTTCTGTGATGGCCCTTTTTAGAGATGTCCATTCCTCTTCAACTGTACAGCCTACTGCGCTATTCCTTATCGCTGTATCTATAGAGTTAGAGAACTTCAAACGTATCTCGTCATTCCTTAGAACTTCTGTATCCCACTTCTTTGCGTATTGACTCTTCCTGACTAATGTCTTGAACTTCAGCCTACTCTTCATCACTACTATATTGTGATCTGAGTCTATATCTGCTCCTGGGTTCGCCTTACAATCCAATATCTGATTTCGGAATCTCTGTCTGAGCATGATGTAATCTATTTGAAATCTTCCCGTATCTCCCGGCCTTTTCCAAGTATACCTCCTCCTCTTGTGATTCTTGAACAGGGTATTCGCTATTACTAGCTGAAGCTTGTTACAGAACTCAATTAGTCTTTCTCCTCTTTCATTCCTTGTTCCAAGCCCATATTCTCCTGTAACCTTTTCTTCTACTCCTTCCCCTACAACTGCATTCCAGTCGCCCATGACCACTAGATTTTCGTCCCCCTTTACATACTGCACTACTCTTTCAATATCCTCATACACTTTCTCTATCTGTTCATCTTCAGCTTGCGACGTCGGCATGTATACCTGAACTATCATTGTCGGTGTTGGTCTGCTGTCGATTCTGATTAGAACAACCCGGTCACTGAACTGTTCACAGTAACACACCCTCTGCCCTACCTTCCTATTCATAACGAATCCTACACCTGTTATACCATTTTCTGCTGCTGTTGATATTACACGGTACTCATCTGACCAGAAATCCTTATCTTCCTTTCACTTCACTTCACTGACCCCTACTATATCTAGATTGAGCCTTTCCATTTCCCTTTTCAGATTTTCTAGTTTCCCTACCACGTTCAAGCTTCCAACATTCCACGCCCCGACTCGTAGAACGTTATCCTTTCGCTGATTATTCAATCTTTTTCTCATGGTAACCTCCCCCTTGGCAGTCCCCTCCCGGAGATCCGAATGGGGGACTATTCCGGAATCTTTTGCCAATGGAGAGATCATCATGACACTTCTTCAACTACAGGCCACATGTCGTGTGGATACACGTTACGTGTCTTTAATGCAGTGGTTTCCATTGCCTTCTGCATCCTCATGCCGTTGATCATTGCTGATTCTTACGCCTTTAGGGGCAATTTCCCACCCCTAGGACAAGAGAGTGCCCTGAACCTCTATCCGCTCCTCCGCCCTCTTTAACAAGGCCGTTGGTAGAATGAGGCTGACTTCTTATGCCGGAAGTCTTCGGCCGCCAATGCTGACTATTTAGCAAAATTTAGGCAGGGGCGGGGATCGAACCCAGGACCGAAGACATTTTTGATTATGAATCAAAGACGCTACCCCTTTTTGTTTTGTTTTTTTTACTCTCATTTTGTTACCATTTGTTCGTTGCATCTGCTCCGGGCGGACGTCGTAAGACATCCATTTATGTTCGTGGTTGATCGATTGACTCAGTTTTTTTATTACAGACGGCACGTACCCTCTGACCGAACACGCTGAGCTACCGTGCCGGCTAGATCACGAGACACTTTTACCTGATAGACTGATAGTATATTTACTAAGATGGTGACCAAGCAGCTCGTTAGAATGAAATTACAATGAAATGAACACCCGTAGCTGCCTTTCGCGGGCAAGTGGTCTACCAAATTTTTTTTATTTTTTTAATCTCACTTTGTTCGCTTTCGCTCGTTGCTTCTGCTCGGGGCGGGCGTCGTAAGACATCCGTTTAAGTTCGTTGTTGATCTATTAACTCAGTTTTTTTATTACAGAGGGCTGCTAACACTCTGACCGAACACGCTGAGCTACCGTGCCGGCAATGTAGGCAGTGGCGGGGATCGAACCCGGGAATTTAAGGGGTTTAAACGAATGATGAAAAACTGTCAGGCAGCACCCCACAAGCCACACATATTTCTAGTCAATACCGACCGACGCTTGAGGTCACGTAAAGAGTGACGTCACTGATTAGAGGATGACTGGAAACGAGTGATATGGGGTGATAAATCACGTTGTATCCTGTGGACATCTGATGGGAAGTTTAGTGGTTTGACGAATGCATAGGAGAAAGTTTCCTGCCATCACGTGTAGTACCAACAGTGAAGTACGGGGAATGGGCGTATCTTTTGTGGTTAGCGTGCAAGCCCCTCATTGCACTTAAGAAAACGTTAAACACCGAAAAATATGAACACAATTTACAGTTCTATGTACAAGGTACAAAAGAGGAACAGTTAGGACACGATGATCAGCATCACAGTACAACCAGTCTGTGAGGCGATGGTTTGTGGACAATAACATAAATAGACTGGCTTGTTCTGAGTCCCAACCTGAACGCAATGGATGAGTTAGAACGTGACTTCGCTCCAGACCACAGAATCCAACATCATTATCTTCCCTGGTTTCGGTTCTTGAGGAAGGTGTGATTATGCAGTATTCTGGCTGAGTCGGACAATGTTTTGTAACCAATCTTCTTTGTAGTCCTCCACCAGTTCTACTTACGGTTGGTCCTTTATGTTCATTTGATGTCCCCACAATCTGGTTTACCCAGATACCTGTATGAGATGACAGATTCCAAATGTGACTCATTTATATTTTACTCAAAGGACATTACGTTTGTGTGTTTTGTGAAGTGCACAGTTTTTCATTTTTGAATATGTATAACAGATTGTCAGTCTTTCCGCCACTTTGAACTCTTCTCAAGAACTGACTACATATCTGTGCAGTTTTTTTTTTTCACGTACCACTTCGTTCTAGCTAACTGCTTCATCTGCAACAAATGTGAAGTTATCTCACATTTCTGTAAGTACGAGCTGACTTACAGCGAAACGGCACAGTGCTTGAGACAAGCAACTCGTAAAATTTCACTCTGGCCATCACCATCCGGTTTTATGTTTTCTACAGTTTCTCTATGACGATTGCTGAGGAGTTTTCTCAAACAAGGCTATGCGTACTCTAAGCTAGAGCATCATTTGCGATAGCCTGGATGCCGATGGAATTATAATCCCCAGTCTTCCTTTTTCAGTCTGTTAATCGTCGCATGTAATAGAGGTCGCTAAACATTTACGGTATTAGAATCCTGACATCACGTGAGTTGAACTTATTCTGTCAGAAAGACTTAGAGGGCTACATTTCTTAATAGCAGAAATAGCTTTTTCTGGGAAATATTTTGTGTAAGAGCTGTTAAGCAGAATTAATTAAGATTAGAAACTGAATCATGCAATACAGAGCTGCCACCCATTTCGTATTTTGACAATCAATTTCGGTCACACTTTGACCATATTTGCGACAAAGGAGAACAACCATACACCAGGTTCGTGCATAACTAAAATTGCGTCTCTAGATCAAATTTGAACGGCACATTAACCTTCTGAATGAACACTTGATATTTCAATGATTTTTTTTTAAATCTAAACTTCCGCATGCGTTAGAAATGCAATAGAACATATAACGTACACATATACTGAACACACCACATAGAAGTAAAGAGGTAATTTATGTCATACAACTATACTGGCAGATTAAAACTGTGTGCCGAACCTATGAACTTTGCCTATCAAAGGGAACTGCTCTACCTACTCTGTATCCAAGCACGAGTCACGATCTGCCCTCACAGCTTTACTTCCGCAAGTACCTCGTCTCCTACGTTCCAGACTTGATATTACGGAGACATGGCGTAGCCACTGTCTATGGGTTTGCTTTCAGAATGAATTCCTTTTGGAACTATATGATTATTTCAGTGAGGTTCAAATGGTTCAAATGGCTCTGAGCACTATAGGACTTCCCATCTGAGGTCATCAGTCCCCTGGAACTTAGAACTACTTAAACCTAACTAACCTAAGGACATCACACACATCCATGCCCGAGGCAGGATTCGAACCTGCGATCGTAGCAGTCGCACGGTTCCGGACTGCGAGCCTAGAACCGCGAGACCACCGCGGCCGGCGAAGCGCCTAGAGCCGCTCGGTCACAGCGGCCGCCTATTTCAGTATGTAACCGTTATAATTTAATATTGCCAACTTTGTACTTGTTTAACATAAGTACTTTGCGTCCTATTGGATTCCTCTTACGTTGTGCTAATAATGTCCATTGATGTGCCCACATGAAAGTGTCGTAATGCCGAAAATGGGCCAATAGCAGAACAATAAGTAATTCAGTCCTTTTGTAGAAAATCTTATGATTTAAACAATTCTGTACGACCCTGACACCTAACATTAAGAAACTGATAAAACAGCATTTCCACAATTCAAGTGAACAAGGAATGCTGTTTTAGAAAAAGGTCGGATTTCCCGTGATTATTGATTTTTAGGATGGGATAAATCGCTCCTGTTACCCATGATGGGAAACACAGATATCGGAGAGCATAACAGTCCATTCTTTGTAATTCTGCCAATTTATTTGTGATACTGTTATGGTTTGCTGACGCTGACAGTTGATAATAATTCCACCTGTTCATGTAATTCGTAATGCATGACTGTATTGCTCATAATTTCATTTCCTTGTTTACTTATTAAGGCAAACTTTGTAAAAATGTCAAATTGAGCAACAACAGTTTTGCCTCTGCTGCACTGACAGCTAGTAAAACAGAGAAATAGTCTCTACGTTTACACAACACTAGAGGACGAAACTTGGAGTAAATCTCATCACTTAGAAAACTAGAGAGCTGTATTGTTATGCGCCATTGTGAAAGCTGATATTCGGAATTGTGAAAATACAGCGTTTTAACCAACGCAAAGGTTCTCTGAGTCTAGTAAATATAGAAACTATGTAAGTTATATTTGCTCTCAAAGAAGGAGATGAGACAGTCGTTTCTGCAGAATCTCCAGAGGGATGGCACGTCAACTTCTGCTCCGCCACGCAGTGTCAGTGTCTTTGGTAGGAAGATCCCAGTGCCTCTCCCTGAGATATAAACCACTCCGCCGGTTTCATCCTAAATATTTACATGTTTATGTCTGCAACTATCCCTGGCGTCTTATATTTAGCTTTCGCGTCACTGAAGAGGCTTTTCGATTTCTTTTTCCAGTCTCTTGTCAGTATATCACGAGAAACAGAAAAAAGCAACAAATTAAAAAGTCTTCTGCAGCACTTAAATGACCCATTTGAATTTTAACATCATAATAGAAGCAAATCACATCGTGCAAGCAGATGCAAACCTGAGTGCGCATCCGTACGCAGTGCGAGCATGTGTTTTGGGATCATTAACGCAAAGTGCAGAAGGCTTCGGTTAGCTTGACTGGACAGTGGCGCGGTTGTTTTCAAATAATGTGACGAACTTCTGTCTCGGACAAGAACCGTTGTAGTGCTAACTTCCCTGTGTTAAGCACTGTGAGCCCGTACCTTTATGCTTATTGTTTGGCCTTCCGCGACTGCGTTAGCGGGAACGTGCTTTCTTCCGAAAGTGCCTCTGACAAGAAACGCTTCGTCACCCGCGGAAATAATACGAATAGCACCAGAGCGTTAGTCTTCAATCAGCGATAATAAACTGACTTGTCAAAGTCGTGGCAGGGGTTGCGCCATTTGCAGGTGTGTTTGTGGCATGAATTTAGACACGATGTCTGAGCAGTCTGTGATAGACAGGTGTGTGTAGGCAACATGCCAGCACATCGCCAGTTATCCGAATTCGAAAGTGGGGTGTAAATCGCTGTAAGACGTATGGCTAACAGCGCATAGCCAAGGACTAGGTATGTAACAGCACATTTTTCAGAGACGAGATCGTATAAAATGTAATCCATCCTGCAGTGACAGCGGCGTTTCTGTGAGCAGAACGCCAAAACGTTCGACGACAAGATTATATAAGGTTGTTGTTGTTGTTGTGGTCTTCAGTCCTGATACTGGTTTGATGCAGCTTTCCATGCTACTCTATCCTGTGCAAGCTTCTTCATCTCCCAGTACCTACTGCAACCTATATCCTTCTGAATGTGCTTAATGTATTCATCTCTTGGTCTCCCTCTACGATTTTTATCCTCCACACTTCCCTCGAATGCTAAATTTGTGATCCCTTGATGCCTCAGAATATGTCCTACCAATCGGACCCTTCTTCTTGTCAAGTTGTGCCACAAAATCCTCTTCTCCCCAATTCTGTTCAATACTTCCTCATTAATTATGTGATCTACCCATCTACTCTTCAGCATTCTTCTGTAGCACCACATTTCGAAAGCTTGTATTCTCTTCTTGTCCAAACTATTTATCGTCCTTGTTTCACTTCCATACATGGCTACACTCCATACAAATACTTTCAGAAACGACTTCCTGAGATTTAAATCTATACTCGATGTTAACAAATTTCTCTTCTTCAGAAACGCTTTCCTTCGACCATCATCAGTCATTTTACTCCCCAAATACTTCTTTACTACTTTAAGTGTCTCATTTCCTAATCTAATACCCGCAGCGTCACCCGACTTAATCTGACTACATTCCATTATCCTCGATTTGCTTTTCTTGATGTTCATCTTATATCCTCTTTTCAAGCCACTGTCCATTCCGTTCAACTGCTCTTCCAAGTCCTTTGCTGACTTTGACAGAATTACAACGTCATCGGCGAACCTCAAAGTTTTTATTTCTTGTCCATTGATTTTAATACCTACTCCGAATTTTTCTTTTGTTTCCTTTACTGCTTGCTCAATATACAGATTGAATAACATCGGGGAGAGGCTACAACCCTATCTCACTCCCTTTCCAACCACTGCTTCCCTTCCATGCCCGTCGACTCTTATAACTTCCATCTCGTTTCTGTACAAATTGTAAATAGCCTTTCGCTCCCTGTATTTTACCCCTGCCGCCTTTAGAATTTGAAAGAGAGTATTCTAGTCAACATTGTCAAAAGCTTTCTCTAAGTCTACAAATGCTAGAAACGTAGGTTTGCCTTTCCTTAATCTTTCTTCTAAGATAAGTCGTAAGGTCAGTATTGCTTCACGTGTTCCAATATTTCTACGGAATCCAAACTGATCTTTCCCGAGGTCGGCTTCTACCTGTTTTTCCATTCGTCTTTAAAGAATTCGTGTTGTACTTTGCAGCTGTTACTTATTAAACTGATAGTTCTGTAATTTTCACATCTGTCAACACTTGCTTTCTTTGGTATTGGGATTATTAATATTATTATTATTATTATTAATATTATTATTATTAAGAATTCGTGTTGTACTTTGCAGCTGTTACTTATTAAACTGATAGTTCTGTAATTTTCACATCTGTCAACACTTGCTTTCTTTGGTATTGGGATTATTAATATACTTATATTACTAATGTATAAGGTATACTGAAGAAATTCAGAAGTGGCGATGTGAAGTTGCATTCGGCGGATGATGTTGGTGGAGTAGTGTCCAAGCGTGGAAACATGGGTCTCCACTGAATCAAGACACAGGAACAGCACTTGCAAGCGTTTGTCATGCAAATGGCGTATGCACAACAACAATCTAAAGTACACAGCAGAAATCATCTCTCTATGGTTGCTCTGCCGTGCCCATAGACATAAAAATCTCCGCAGGTGTAAACTAAATGAGCTTCTGAGGAATGAGCTGAACAGGTCTGTCAAGAAATGTATATAACTGGAAAAGCTAGTACCTCATCAAGAGAGGAAGAATATTTCATACGTGACGTAACCTCTTCTACCTTCTTTCTGAAGGAAACTAAAAGAAGTTGCATCTAGAAGAACCATTCATGAAAAAATGTTAACTTCTATTTTCTGTTAATTTTGCATACTTGCATGAATTTTTGGGTATAGGTAAAGTTATCATAACTACGCAGTTTTCCTCACAGCTGCCCTCATCATACAAGATTTTCTGTATCTTATCTTACTTCGTATCGCTTCTGTCCGCATATCTACTCAGCCCTGTCTCATCGCTTGTGCGAAAGGATGAAAGACCTAGGAGACAATTAGAAAATAAATAGACTATTCGATTCAAGCTGTGAGAACTTTGTCATCATTGGGTATCTATTTTTCTTAAAATAATATTATAATTAAAGCTTTGATGTCAGTGAGAGGGCTGAGGTGCAGAGGGGCGGCACGTAACATAAAATACAAGTCGAATGCACGTCAATCACGCCGGGAAAAAGTAATCCTACAAAATGTTGGCGGTTTATATAAGAGTGATATGCAACCACTATGGCGACTGGTTGGATATCATGCGCTGTTCCGCCATAAACCGCTCAAAGGTAACCAACGGTCATAGCTGTTACAGCTTGTATGTAACGTTAACCACATTTGAATCCTCTTAGTGAGCGGTAGTGAACGGAATGGACAGTGCCTTGGAAGGAGGATATAAGATCAACATCAACAAAAGCAAAACGAGGATCATGGAATGTGGTCGAATTAAATCGGGTGATGCTGAGGGAATTAGATTAGGAAATTGGACACTTAAAGTAGTAAAGGAGTTTTGTTATTTGGGGAGCAAAATAACAGATGATGGTCGAAGTAGAGAGGATGTAAAATGTAGACTGGCAATGGCAAGGAAAGCGTTTCTGAAGAAGAGAAATTTGTCAACATCGAGTATAGATTTAAGTGTCAGAAGGTCATTTCTGAAAGTATTTGTATGGAGTGTAGCCATGTATGGAAGTGAACCGTGGACGATAAATAGTTTGGACAAGAAGAGAATACAAGCTTTCGAAATGTGGTGCTACAGAAGAATGCTGAAGATTAGATGGGTAGATCACATAACTAATGAGGAGGTATTGAATAGAATTGGAGAGAAGAGGAGCTTGTGGCACAACTTGACAAGAAGAAGGGACCGGTTGGTAGGACATATTCTGAGGCATCAAGGGATCACAAATTTAGCATTGGAGGGCAGTGTGGAGGGTAAAAATCGTAGAGGGAGACCAAGAGATGAATACACTAAGCAGATTCAGAAGGATGTAGGCTGTAGTAGGTACTGAGAGATGAAGAAGCTTGCACAGGATAGAGTAGCAAGGAAAGCTGCATCAAACTAGTCTCAGGACTGAAGACCACAACAGTGAACTACAAGTGCCACATTTATGCAACTGGCACGAAATTTGAATTCAGTTGTAGAAACACGCCTACCAACTATCCTTTATGTCGCACAACTCCTTCTTGGTGTCGCCACAGTTTCTTTTTTTTTCTTTCAGTGTATTATGAACATGGTGATCTATTTGTTGTATTTTTAAGTAAACTGTACATGTCTGGTAGGGAAACACAGGTTCTCTTTGGCGCGAGTACATAGGTGCTCGAGCATTTCGAGTGGCTCTTAGGAGCAAGGATGGTTCGGCGAAGCTGAGTTGGGGGACACTTTGTGTCGAGCCGGCGGAGGATCCGGAAGTCCAGTTTGGTTCAGGGAGTCTTCAGCCGACACATCGTGGACCTGATGGTGAAGTAAAAGAGTTAAGTGTTTGTTTCTGGGTGGCAGGTAGCCCCGCAAATACTTTAATATTCTGTCATACTTATTAAATTTCCAAGTAAAGTGGGATTTAAACTTTGACAGCTGTCAGGAACTTTAACATATTGTGAACATTAGATGATGTACAAGATTAAACTTTAATTTGTTTAGGTTGATCTTTTGAAATTCGTACTTGATAGAGTACGAGAACCTTTTCGTGAATTCGCTTATGTTAATACATGGAATGCAAGGAGTGGACTTTGACAATTTATGAGCTGAAGCACAAGTTGTGTTTGGTTAACAGAGTAAAACTCTGTTTCTGGCTTACCAGTGATGTTTAGATAGCGTTTGGGGGTTCTGATACCATTTTAATTACGCAAATACACACTATTAACTATATTTGAAAAGTGTTATTATTTTATTTCATGTCTTAATAATTTATTTCAAGACCACCGTTCTTAAATATTTCTATGTTTCACAGAGTGGATAAATCAATTCATTCAATTTACACATTTCGGAGACGTCAATATCAATTATTCATTAGAATAAAACATTTGTATCAATTATTATTATTATTATTATTATTATTATTATTATTATTATTATTATTCGGTTTTATTGCAATTTCTTTCACATCATAATTCGCATTACACATCTATGCTTAAATAATTAGACTGCAGGGTCATAGATATAACTATTTAGCTGCTGAACATGAAAGCAGACGAGTACTGCTCTACCCTAAGGCTATATCGAGCCCCATTGCCGAAGTACCACACGTAAACGGAAGTTGTAAGTAGTTTTCTCCTCCACAATTTGGCCTGGAAAATAATCCCTAGACAGGCCACACGATATCCATGTGGATTTGTTTCCTACGAAATCTTTTGAAGAATTTATATTTTAGTACTAATACTTTCTGCACAGACTTGAGTCTTTCTGCGCTTGTGATGCTTCTTTCATGTGCGCAGAATTTTTGTTCCATGGATCCGTGACGATGTTTCTTTGTTAATTTGTGCATTAGAGTCTCTAAAGTAGTATTACCGTTTCTCGATTTAATGTGATTTAGGGTGTTTGGCATATTTTTCCAATCCAAATACCTAATTCTTTTTTTTTCTGGGGTGAAACCTCTTAAAAAGTGCGTGTCCTTTACTTACTATATGTTGAGTTAGGGAAACGAGTCCCTGCAGATACTACTCCGAATCGTTATCTCCGAGGAAACTGTTTCCAGCCGCACCTGCGGTGAATACAGGATGACCAGTTTGCCGCCTGTTGGAAGTCAAACGCAATGTAACTTTAGAAAAAATTCGTCCAAATGGCTCTAAGCACTATGGGACTTAATATCTGTGGTCATCAGCCCCTAGACTTAGAACTACTTGAACCTACCTATCCTAAGGAAAGCACACACATCCATGCCCGAGGCACGATTCGAGCCTGCGACCATAGCAGCAGCGCGGTTCCGGACTGAAGCGCCTAGAACCGCTCGGCCACAGAGACTGGCAAATTAAGATGTAGAGTTTAACGCCATGTCGATAGTGCGGTCATTACAGACTGAATTATTCCTAGCGTTGCATCTTCCCCTAGTTTCGCCCTTCCAACTGCCAGTCTGTCTTCACTACTAACGAAGTCTTCTTTACAGTATTAGCATGGAGCCCTGACAGGGTGCTGTCACCCGGGCCAGATGACACCTATTTTTTTACGAGGTTATTATTTCAGTGCAAAACTGCTCTCCAACCCAGCTATATATCACCACATACTGTGTCGATGCAGTGAACACAATTCGTATGCTGAACCAAACAAAATCACAGCATGCTGCGACAGCGTGGACGTGAACCGTATGTGCAGTTGACGGACTTTGAGCGAGGGCGTATAGTGGGAATGCGGGAGGCCGGGTGGACGTACCGCCGAATTGTTCAACACGTGGGGCGTGAGGTCTCCACAGTACATCGATGTTGTCGCCAGTGGTCGGCGGAAGGTGCACGTGCCCGTCGACCTGGGACCGGACCGCAGCGACGCACCGATGCACACCAAGACCGTAGGATCCTACGCAGTGCCGTAGGGGACCGCACCGCCACTTCCCAGCAAATTAGGGACACTGTTGCTCCTGGGGTATCGGCGAGGACCATTCGCAACCGTCTCCATGAAGCTGGGCTACGGTCGCGCACACCGTTAGGCCGTCTTCCGCTCACGCCCCAACATCGTGCAGCCAGCCTCCAGTGGTGTCTGGTGTCGCGACAGGCGTGAATGGAGGGACGAATGGAGACGTGTCGTCTTCAGCGATGAGAGTCGCTTCTGCCTTGGTGCCAATGATGGTCGTATGCGTGTTCGGCGCCGTGCAGGTGAGCGCCACAATCAGGACTGCATACAACCGAGGCACACAGGGCCAACACCCGGCATCATGGTGTGGGGAGCGTTCTCCTACACTGGCCGTACACCTCTGGTGATCGTCGAGGGGACACTGAATAGTGCACGGTACATCCAAACCGTCATCGAACCCATCGTCCTACCATTCTTAGACCGGCAAGGGAGCTTGCTGTTCCAACAGGACAATGCACGTCCGCATGTATCCCGTGCCACCCAACGTGCTCTAGAAGGTGTAAGTCAACTACACTGGCCAGCAAGATCTCCGGATCTGTCCCCCGTTGAGCATGTTTGGGACTGGATGAAGCGTCGTCTCACGCGGTCTGCACGTCCAGCACGAACGCTGGTCCAACTGAGGCGCCAGGTGGAAATGGCATGGCAAGCCGTTCCACAGGACTACATCCAGCATCTCTCCGATCGTCTCCATGGGAGAATAGCAGCCTGCATTGCTGCGAAAGGTGGATATACACTGTACTAGTGCCGACATTGTGCATGCTCTGTTGCCTGTGTCTATGTGCCTGTGGTTCTGTCAGTGTGATCATGTGATGTATCTGACCCCAGGAATGTGTCAATAAAGTTTACCCTTCCTGGGACAATGAATTCACGGTGTTCTTATTTCAATTTCCAGGAGTGTAACTATGGACCATAAGACACTCGTACATATACCGCCAAGACAGACAGCAAAAGCGCATGGACTGTATATAGTCCCCGCAGCAGTAGATATTCCATGGAAGCTTGGTAGGTCACCCACTGCAACCAACAGTCACAAATCAGCTGCCCCCACAAACACACAGGCCTGAGGGATGACCAGAGCCCCCCAGTGGACCTAGGTCACTCTCTAAACTGTTGTACAAAGGGTGGGTCAGTTCACGTTGGCACAAAGGCGTTACTGCTTCTGGCCCCAACGTGCTTGCTTGCTTGCTTTCTACACCCTCTCCATACTCTCTGATTACAAGAACATATGTATTGTTGTTGTTGTTGTTGTTGTCTTCAGTCCTGAGACTGGTTTGATGCAGCTCTCCATGCTACTCTATCCTGTGCAAGCTGCTTCATCTCCCAGTACCTACTGCAACCTACATCCTTCTGAATCTGCTTAGTGTATTCATCTCTTGGTCTCCCTCTACGATTTTTACCCTCCACGCTGCCCTCCAATGCTAAATTTGTGATCCCTTCATGCCTCAAAACATGTCCTACCAACCGATCCCTTCTTCTAGTCAAATTGTGCCACAAACTTCTCTTCTCCCCAACCCTATTCAATACTTCCTCATTAGTTATGTGATCTACCCATCGAATCTTCAGCATCCTTCTGTAGCACAACATTTCGAAAGTTTCTATTCTCTTCTTGTCCAAACTAGTTAGCGTTCATGTTTCACTTCCATACATGGCTACACTCCAAACAAATACTTTCAGAAACGACTTCCTGATACATAATCTATATTCGATGTTTACAAATTTCTCTTCTTCAGAAACGCTTTCCTTGCCATTGCCAGTCTACATTTTATATCCTCTCTACTTCGACCATCGTCAGTTATTTTACTTCCTAAATAGCAAAACTCCTTTACTACTTTAAGTGTCTCATTTCCTAATTTAATTCCCTCAGCATCACCCGATTTAATTTGACTACATTCCATGATCCTCGTTTTGCTTTTGTTGATGTCCAGCTTATATCCTCTTTTCAAGGCACTGTCCATTCCGTTCAACTGCTCTTCCAAGTCCTTTGCCGTCTCTGACAGAATTACAATGTCATCGGCGAACCTCAAAGTTTTTACTTCTTCTCCATGAATTTTAATACCTACTCCAAATTTTTCTTTTGTTTCCTTTACTGCTTGCTCAATATACAGATTGAATAACATCGGGGAGAGGCTACAACCCTGTCTCACTCCTTTCCCAACCACTGCTTCCCTTCCATGCCCGTCGACTCTTATAACTTCCATATCGTTTCTGTACAAATTGTAAATAGCCTTTCGCTCCCTATATTTTACCCCTGCCGCCTTTATAATTTGAAAGAGAGTATTCCAGTCAACATTGTCAAAAGTTTTCTCTAGTCTACAAATGCTAGAAACGTAGGTTTGCCTTTTCTTAATCTTTCTTCTAGGATAGGTCGTAAGGTCAGTATTGTCTCACGTGTTCCAACATTTCTACGGAATCCAAACTGATCCTCCCCGAGGTCTGCATCTACCAGTTTTTCCATTCGTCTGTAAAGAATTCGCGTTAGTATTTTGGAGCTGTGACTTATTAAACTGATAGTTCGGTAATTTTCACATCTGTCAGCACCTGCTTTCTTTGGGATTGGAATTATTATATTCTTCTTGAAGTCTGAGGGTATTTCACCTGTCTCATACATCTTGCTCACCAGCTGGTAGAGTTTTGTCATGACTGGCTCTCCCAAGGCCGTCAGTAGTTCTAATGGAATGTTGTCTACTCCGGGGGCCTTGTTTCGACTCAGTTCTTTCAGTGCTCTGTCAAACTCTTCACGCAGTATCTTACCTCCCATTTCGTCTTCATCTACATCCTCTTCCATTTCCACAATATTGTCCTCAAGTACATCGCCCTTGTATAAACCTTCTATATACTCCTTCCACCTTTCTGCCTTCCCTTCTTTGCTTAGAACTGGGTTGCCGTCTGAGCTTTTGATATTTATACAAGTGGTTCTCTTCTCTCCAAAGGTCTCTTTAATTTTCCTGTAGGCAGTATCTATCTTACCCCTAGTGAGATAAGCTTCTACATCCTTACATTTGTGCTCTAGCCATCCCTGCTTAGCCATTTTGTACTTCCTGTCGATCTCCTTTTTGAGACGTTTCTATTCCTTTTTGCCTGATTCATTTACTGCATTTTTATATTTTCTCCTTTCATCAATTACATTCAATATTTCTTCTGTTACCCAAGGATTTCTAGCAGCCCTCGTCTTTTTACCTACTTTATCCTCTGCAGCCTTCACTACTTCATCCCTCAGAGCTACCCATTCTTCTTCTACTGTGTTTCTTTCCCCCATTGCTGTCAATTGTTCCCTTATGCTCTCCTTGAAACTCTGTACAACCTCTGGTTCTTTCAGCTTATCCAGATCCCATGTCCTTAAATTCCCACCTTTTTGCAGTTTCTTCAGTTTTAACCTACAGGTCATAGCCAATAGATTGTGGTCAGAGGCCACGGCTGCCCCTGGAAATGCCCTACAATTTAAAACCTGATTCGTAAATCTCTATCTTACCATTATATAATCTATCTGATACCTTTTAGTATCTCCAGGGTTCTTCCACGTATACAACCTTCTTTCATGATTCTTAAACCAAGTGTTAGCTATGATTAAGTTGTGCTCTGTGCAAAATTCTACTAGGCGGCTTCCTCTTTCATTTCTTAGCCCCAATCCATATTCACCTACTATGTTTCCTTCTCTCCCTTGTCCTACTGACGAATTCCAGTCACCCATGACTATTAAATTTTCGTCTCCCTTCACTACCTGAATAATTTCTTTTATCTCATCATACATTTCATCAATTTCTTCATCATTTGCAGAGCTAGTTGGCATATAAACTTGTACTACTGTAGTAGGCATGGGCTTTGTGTCTATCTTGGCCACAATAATGCGTTCACTATGCTGTTTGTAGTACCTTACCTACACTCCTATTTTTTTATTCATTATTAAACCTACTCCTGCATTACCCCTATTTGATTTTGTATTTATAACCCTGGATTCACCTGACCAAAAGTCTTGTTCCTCCTGCCACCGAACTTCACTAATTCCCACTATATCTAACTTTAACCTATCCATTTCCCTTTTTAAATTTTCTAACCTACCTGGCCGATTAAGGGATCTGACATTCCACGCTCCGATCCGTAGAACGCCAGTTTTCTTTCTCCTGATAACGACGTCCTCCTGAGTAGTCCCCGCCCGTAGATCCGAATGGGGGACTATTTTACCTCCGGAATATTTTACCCAAGAGGACGTCATCATCATTTAATCATACAGTAAAGCTGCATGTCCTCGGGAAAAATTACGGCTGTAGTTTCCCCTTGCTTTCAGCCGTTCGCAGTACCAGCACAGCAAGTCGTTTTGGTTAATGTTGCAAGGCCAGATCAGTCAATCATCCAGACTGTTGCCCCTGCAACTACTGAAAAGGCTGCTGCCCCTCTTCAGGAACCACATGTTTGTCTGGCCTCTCAACAGACACCCCTCCATTGTGGTTGCACCTACGGTACGGCCATCTGTATCGCTGAGGCACGCAAGCCTCCCCACCAACGGCAAGATCCACGGTTCATTATGACATGCCATTTACGCGATTTCAGCACACCGCCGCATGCTACTGATCACTTGCACAGTATAATTCCGAAGATAGAGCCTGGAAATTATTTCTCTAGGAACCGGAAACTTAAGCAAGGTGCAGCGTGCTGTAAACCATTCAGTAAGTAGAAACTTGTTGGATCTGCGAAGAGCTTTATGTGAAAACACGGAAAAAATAGAAGAAACTGATATTAGCACTCACGAATACTAATGTCTATGATGAAACAGATTCAATGACATCCTCATAATTTACAACGTCTACTAAGGTGTTTCTCATGTCTGGAGAACCAGCAAACGTGTCTCCCACTCGTCTTTCACCTGCTACATGCACGCAACTTACATCACAATCAATTTCTCCCGACCAAATAAAGATGGGAAATGTGCAGAAGTAATCAACTGAACAGTTTACATAGGAGGGAAAAGTGGTGCAAAGCAAAGACACATCCTTATTGAATCTTCTAAAATTTCCATGAACAACACACGTAATCATGAATGCTGTATTAGTTCGCTATTCAGCCGTCTAGAGGGCGACACGGTTAGCTTAGCTACATTCCTGTACCCCAATCGGCCTTTCCATTCAGACGGCTCCTTCTACAAGCTGTAAGTGCGAATCATTCACACCACAGGCCACACCTGCCATTTACTCCTCGGCCTAGCAAACTGGGCTCATATACATTTAACGCTGTACTTATATATTACTATTGCAGCCTCAATCGTATAATATTCGACAACGAGCCAAGATCGGAAATAGCCCCAACCGATAGTTGTGGCTCTGAAAATAGAAATATCTGTAGGATTCTTATGAGTTGAGGTAATTTTCCAAGTAAAAAGAAAAATATTTCATTTCCTTTGCAGATATCGCAGTTTTCCACGTCAAATACATATCTTCGCTTACAAAAGAACATATCCATTAACTTTGCACATGTGGGAACACACGCTCATACACTATACGCCTGATGCCCAAGGTGAATCTATCATGCGACCTCTACTACTAAGTATAATAAATCGGCGATAACTGAATGCTGATGATACGAAACAATATTGAGTGAAAATAATCAATGGGTAGACATGTCTCACAAGTTTTTCTTGCAACTGGTACCATTGTGTTTTAGAAAGAGAAATGCAACCGTCTTACAAGCCACTAGATGTTAACACTATTGCATCGACCATGTTAAAACCATGTTACAGTCACACTCGGTCTTGATGTTATAAGTGCTCACAAGTATCCCTAACTACATCCATGTTAAAAACTACACAAGCCTTATAAATCGATTTATGGCCTTACGTCCAAAGGAAGTGTTTCTTCCACACAAATACCACGTCACTGAACACAGACGGCGATCGCCAGAGAGTATATTAACAGACAATAAGCGCAGGTGCATGTTGCTGACGGTGTAAGCTCGCAATAAAATCACCAAAGTCAGAAAGTGGTTCGGCTAAGGAACATGGTATGACGCCAGTATTTGCACCTACCTCATACCATCTCTAGATACTTCTCCAATACTTGTAATGCATTCTGTCTTGATGCCAGATCAGAGGTTCTGCAATATATCCACTAGGCTATAAGCGATGCTTGATTGAGAATAATCACATAAAATAGATGGTGTGCTGATTGAGATCGTATGAAATGTACACTAGCTTTTCAGATCTCTAGTGTTACGATTTCTGGTAGAAATGCTGCCTGCGATATGGAATTAAATCTTTCCATTCATCCACATACATGCATTGGATCCTATGGAGATGTCCTCTAATAAATGCAGCCAAAAGTAAATCATATTCGTGGCACTCTCATATCTCGGAACTAGACACCTTTTTCGAATCTGGCTGTTACAGTGAAATTCCAGCATGGTTTTAGTCTCTAAGCGTCTTGTAAGTGCTCCTCAGGCTCTGCCCTGCCATCCCTGCAGCTTTGCGTGCGTGATCCTTCCAATTGAAGTCGGAACCGAGCAGAAGTTAGAGAGAGCTATATCTACCACATTCTGCAACCCATGTAGAAATAGGATGAGTTAAGTGCGATAGGACTGTGGAAATGGGAACATGTTGTCATAGCTCTATCCGCAGTATACGATGTGAAAGTGAAGCCCACTCCTGCAACACGAGGTAATATAAAGACAGTACTAACAGTTTCAGTGGTGTTTCTCATCAGGAAAATTTGGAAGACTTAACATCGTACAATTACTGCAGTCTGAAGCAGATCCATGTCCCTCAGATTCCATTCTCATCCATCACCCTAACATTCTATCATCGTTATTCGGTACCACCCAACAGAGTAAAGTTATGAACCATAAAAGCTCTTCTAACTTCATCCGATAGAGATCTCGATAAGATTTTTACTACACATCTCTGTTCCAATATATTGAAAATAATTAGCGTTTGCATGTCGCCTTCAACCACATGTGATATTCCTATTGAAAATGCGGGTATTGATCCGTTGGAGCATGTGGCCAGTGATCGAAGGCGCTTGCATAGACAAGTGTAAAGTTTCACTGCCTGTACTGTAGGAGGATGACTGTATAAGACAGACTATACTATCAGTGGTGAGAGAGGCTCCCGGTGATCCAGTGTCGTTGTTTGAAATTGTTTTTTCTCCGCTGCTGCATGACCAAGCAACAAATGACATAGCATTGTACATGGTCATACATTTTATTTTTTTCACCACGACTTTGAAGTCTGTGTCAGGTTCTAAACTCACATTAACATGTTCTTACCCATTGCTTCTCACAGGAAACTAGACACCGCACAGTGTAAATCATGTTGTTGCTGCTGCTACCACAACACACACACACACACACACACACACACACACACACACACACACACACAAACGCGCGAGCGCGCACACACACAGAGTGGATGATTTTAAATAAAAGATAGTCACAACATATGAAAACTGGAAGAGTTCTGTAGAATTGTGGAGCGTTTCCAAACTGCTGTGTGAAAGTGATTGATGACCTCTACATTTAAACTCATTTGACACAGTCGTGGGATAGCTGATGGCTCTGTGTTCCGTTTCGATCGATTTCTCATATTGTAGTCATGTACACAATCAGTGTTTCGGTGTTAGCCATCCACAGAAGGTGTCGCCCCTCCACCATGACTCCTTCTCCATCTCAAACAAGAGCTGTCAGTCAATCATTACGTGGTAGTCAACAGCACACCAGTAGACGGATGGGATGGAAAAGACACCGTCGATGTACTCTAATAATAAGCATCACACTTGATAGTGCGAGCAACTTCAGCAGTTTTACAGTAATTTCAACACCGACCAATGATGTGACAGCATGCTTCCCAATTAGAGTTTCATCGCTAAACTGCCGCTCCTCTTCTTTGCGAGTACGACTGCGAATGTAGATAGATGTCTGTGCAGTACATTGATTCATTGTTAATTCTCAAACATATACGTAATCAAAGTATACCAGACAGCGATCTGCATACTTCTAGCACCTCAAGCATAGTGCATAATTTACATTCTATCTCTATGTAGGTGGGAGTCACAGGGCATTCTAGCATTCTTAGGATAAAATTAGAAACTGAAAGATCCTACCACACTGTCATTAACCAACTCACCCTGCATCACTGCCACCGATTAATCTGGAGCTGACCAGAAGTAGACCGTTACATTCTATGTCTTGTGAATAAATGGAGTGTGCCGAATCAATAACTGCTGTTCTGCACCCATCCAAGTGCACAAGGTTTCTCCAGATGCATACATGTCAAGGAGGTTAGCACCCCTTATCGGTCTATAGTAGTGATTATGAAAGTGTTGTGATGTAATAACAGACGGTTAAGAAGAACAAGAAATGGGAGATGTTCATGCATAATGGTGCTCCAAAGGGACGAAGCATTTTATGTAAATCAACTACGCTATCAATTCTGAAGTATTGTTCTAGTGTCTGGTATCAGTACCAGGAAGGTATAGGTAAGAGAGAACATAAACACATACACTCCTAAGGCTACATGGCTCTTCACTTAGTTACAGTACATGACATAGCTCCATGCAGTATATCAAATCAGACTTTCAAAGCAGTGCGTTCAGTTAACAATATAAATATTGCAAACTTTACGGAAAGCCTACAGCAGCTAGACTGGGATGACGTGTATAAGGAACCCGATGCAAACTTGAAATATAACTTACTTCACGATACATTTTTAAGGATATTTGAAAATTGTTTTCCCAAGAATATAGTTAAACATAATTCCAGGAAAACATATAAAAAACTGTGGCTAACTAAAGGAATAAGAATATCTTGCAACCGTAAAAGAGAACTGTATCTAACAGCCAGAGGGTTACTGACCCTGAAATTGTTCAATATTATAAAAACTATTGTGTGGTACTAAGAAAAGTTATTAAAAAGTCCAGAAGCATGTGTATCATGTCTGAGATCAGTAACTCTGATCATAAAATTAAAGCAATTTGGAATATTATTGAAAGGGAAACAGGGCAACCAAGAGCACAGGAAGACTTTAGTGCCATAAAACTGAATGACAAGTGTACTAACAAAGAATCAGAAATTGAAAATATTTTCAATAATCATTTGTTAAATGTTGTGGAGAAAATAGGATCTAGATCTTCACTAGAACAGGCAAGGCTACTAATAGAAGAGGCCATACCTATGCAGTTTGAAACAACTGTAATTCCACCAACCTTTCCCTCTGAAATCAGTAAAATAATAAACTCACTGAAAAGTAAAAGATCTTACGGAATTGATGGCATTTCCAGCAAGGTACTTAAAGCTTGTTCCCCACAGATAAATAGGATTCTCAGCCACATATGTAACAGCTCTTTGGAGCAGGGTGTTTTCTCCGATAGACTGAAATATGCCGTTGTCAAACCCCTGCATAATGTCAACAACAACTACCGCCCAATTTCTCTTCTGGCAGCTCTATCAAAAATTTTTGAGAAAGTATGTATGCAAGGGTCGCCTCCCATATTTGTAAAAATAACGTATTAACGAAATGTCAGTTTGGTTTTCAGAAAGGCTTTTCAACAGAAAATGATATATACGCTTTCACTAATAAAATATTAAATGCTCTGAATAACAGGACATCACCCATTGGTATTTTTTGTGATGTCTCAAAGGCCTTTGATTGTGTAAATCATAGAATTCTTTTAGATAAGCTAAATCATTATGGTTTGAATGGGGCAATGCACAAATAGTTTAATTCATACTTAACTGGAAGAATGCAGAAAGTTGAAATACGTGCTTCATGTAATGTTAAAACAACAGCTGATTCCTCAAACTGGGGGGCTATCAAGTACGGGGTCCCACAGGATTCAGTCTTAGGTCCTTTACTGTTCTTGATATACATTAATGACTTACCATTCCACATTGATGAAGATGCAAAGTTAGTTCTTGTTGTGATGATACAAGTATAGTAATTAAATCCAAAAACCGGTAACTAAGTGATGTAATTGTAAATGATGTTTTTCACAAAATTATTAAGTGATTCTCAGCAAACGGACTCTCTTTAAATTTTGATAAAACACAGTATAAACAGTTCCGTACAGTAAATAGCACAACTCCAGTAATAAATATAGATTTTGAACAGAAATCTGTAGCTAAGGCAGAATTTTCAAAATTTTTAGGCATGTCCATTGATGAGAGGTTAAACTGGAAGCAACACATTGATGGTCTGCTGAAACGTCTGAGTTCAGCTACTTATGCTATTAGGGTTATTGCAAATTTTGGTGATAAGAATCTCAGTAAATTAGCTTACTATGCCTATTTTCATTCACTGCTTTAGTATGGCATCATATTCTGGAGTAATTCATCGTTGAGTAGAAAAGTATTCATTGCCCAAAAACGTGTAATCAGAATAATTGCTGGAGCCCACTCACGGTCATCCTGCAGACATCTATTTAAGGATCTAGGGATCCTCACAGTAACCTCATAGTATATATATATATATATATATATATATATATATATGTATATTCTCATTTATGAAATTTGTTGTTAATAAATCAACCCAGTTCAAAAGTAATAGCAGTGTGCATAGCTATAACACCAGGAGAAAGGATGATCTTCACTATGCAGGGTTAAATCTGACTTTGGCACAGAAAGGGGTAAATTATGCTGCCACAAAAGTCGTTAGTCACCTACCAAAGAGAATCAAAAGCCTGACAGATAGCCAACTAACATTTAAAAATAAATTAAAAGAATTTCTAGAGGACAACTCCTTCTACTCATTGGCTGAATTTTTAGATGTAAATTGAGGGGGAAAAAACTTAAACATTTGTGTCATGCAATATTTTGTGTAACGTAATATCTTGTACAGACATCTTTTATTAACCTGACACGTTCCACATCATTACGAAGTGTCGTATTCATGATCTATGGAACAAGTATTAATCTAATCTAAACTAATCTAACATGGGCTATAATGTTAGATCGCTTCCGTTTCCGACCTATCAGTTATGTGGAATGCAGCGCTTTTAATATTCCAGTGTAAGAAATATATTTCCAGTGCATGACATACATCCTTCTTGCAGGTTTTTCTACGATAAACTATGGCGACAAACTATGAAATCAAAAAACTACTTTCTTAAAACATTGATTCTGGGTGATATATGCACAATATAGCTTTCCAGAGGGTGTATAGTGTCCACAGTTCATATCCGATCACAGTTCAGAAATTATACTATGCTCACATCAGACCTATAGAAAATGATAGTTAGTAACGGAGAATACCTCTTACAAGAAAAGTGATAAACGCATAGCAACGGCATTTGATGTGTGAAATTACACGTCGTACCACCACTAACCCTGTAACAGGGTATCTGTCAAACAGCTGTATACACGATAATTGCAATACTTCACAGATACCTGCCACTAATTTAGAATCACCATAGTTATGAAACTGAAGATTCGGTTTCGTTCGTTTAGAGTAATGTGTCAAAACAGGATGTTCACGTTTCTTCACACTTGAGATGGAAGTCCTGTGATGACCGAGAGGTTTGCTGTTAACGATCACAACTAGATAGTGCTCTAAGTAACACACAGAAAATGCTGTTGCATACTAGTCGAACGCAGGCTGTGTCACACAACTGACGGTAGAGCATCAATGACAGAAGTCAACTCGTGTGCATCACTATTGTCCAAGAGACATACAGTAGAATGCTGCTTCCACGTCAATGTTTTCTCGTTTTCCTCTTGCTGTCCCATACTCGTCCCCATGTACAAGAATTATTCTGCGCCAACCAGAAGACTTCAACTCCTCAATTTATCCGCATTTCGGCGTGTCTTCCCTCAATTTATACGCATTCTCCTACATTTTTCGTAATTCTATCGATATTGTATCACTTTTACCCATGCAAACATAACATCACTTCTCGTCCCGTGTTCCAAAATGCGGTAAAAATGTTATCGAGTTTTCTATCGGATAAAGTTATCGGAGCTTTTATAGTTCGTAATTTTTCTCTGTTTGACGGTACAGAATAACTATGATAGAATGCTGGTGTGATAGACGAGAATAAAACCTGAAGGACACGGATCTGCTTCAGACTGCAGTACTTGTATGATATTGAGTCTTCCAAATTTTCTCGATAAGAAACACCACCGTAACTGTTCGTACTGTCCTTACATTACTTTGTGTTGCAGGAGAGGGCTCCGTTTGTTGCTGGCCTTACACATCGCACATAGGGAGCTACGACAACATGTTCCCATTTCTACAGTCTTTTTGCATTAACTCAGCTTAGCCTGTATCTACATGGGTGGCAGAATGTGATAGATATACACTCCTGGAAATTGAAATAAGAACACCGTGAATTCATTGTCCCAGGAAGGGGAAACTTTATTGACACATTCCTGGGGTCAGATACATCACATGATCACACTGACAGAACCACAGGCACATAGACACAGGCAACAGAGCATGCACAATGTCGGCACTAGTACAGTGTATATCCACCTTTCGCAGCAATGCAGGCTGCTATTCTCCCATGGAGACGATCGTAGAGATGCTAGATGTAGTCCTGTGGAACGGCTTGCCATGCCATTTCCACCTGGCGCCTCAGTTGGACCAGCGTTCGTGCTGGACGTGCAGACCGCGTGAGACGACGCTTCATCCAGTCCCAAACATGCTCAATGGGGGACAGATCCGGAGATCTTGCTGGCCAGGGTAGTTGACTTACACCTTCTAGAGCACGTTGGGTGGCACGGGATACATGCGGACGTGCATTGTCCTGTTGGAACAGCAAGTTCCCTTGCCCGTCTAGGAATGGTAGAACGATGGGTTCGATGACGGTTTGGATGTACCGTGCACTATTCAGTGTCCCCTCGACGATCACCAGAGGTGTACGGCCAGTGTAGGAGATCGCTCCCCACACCATGATGCCGGGTGTTGGCCCTGTGTGCCTCGGTCGTATGCAGTCCTGATTGTGGCGCTCACCTGCACGGCGCCAAACACGCATACGACCATCATTGGCACCAAGGCAGAAGCGACTCTCATCGCTGAAGACGACACGTCTCCATTCGTCCCTCCATTCACGCCTGTCGCGACACCACAGGAGGCGGGCTGCACGATGTTGGGGCGTGAGCGGAAGACGGCCTAACGGTGTGCGCGACCGTAGCCCAGCTTCATGGAGACGGTTGCGAATGGTCCTCGCCGATACCCCAGGAGCAACAGTGTCCCTAATTTGCTGGGAAGTGGCGGTGCGGTCCCCTACGGCACTGCGTAGGATCCTACGGTCTTGGCGTGCATCCGTGCGTCGCTGCGGTCCGGTCCCAGGTCGACGGGCACGTGCACCTTCCGCCGACCACTGGCGACAACATCGATGTACTGTGGAGACCTCACGCCCCACGTGTTGAGCAATTCGGCGGTACGTCTACCCGGCCTCCCGCATGCCCACTATACGCCCTCGCTCAAAGTCCGTCAACTGCACATACGGTTCACGTCCACGCTGTCGCGGCATGCTACCAGTGTTAAAGACTGCGATGGAGCTCCTTATGCCACGGCAAACTGGCTGACACTGACGGCGGCAGTGCACAAATGCTGCGCAGTTAGCGCCATTCGACGGCCAACACCGCGGTTCCTGGTGTGTCCGCTGTGCCGTGCGTGTGATCATTGCTTGTACAGCCCTCTCGCAGTGTCCGGAGCAAGTATGGTGGGTCTGACACACCGGTGTCAATGTGTTCTTTTTTCCATTTCCAGGAGTGTAGCTCTCTCCAACTTCTGCTCAGTCCCGACTTAAACTGGAACGATCACATGCGCAAAGCTGCAGGGGTGGCAGGGCAGAGTGTGAGGAGCAGTTACCAGATGCATAGGGACTATCTAAGACCACGTTGGAATTTCACTGTAACAGACAGGTTCGAAAAAGGTGATTAGTTCCGAGACATGAGGGTGCCACGTATATGATTCACTTGTGGCTGTAAACATTAAAAGACTACTCCATAGAACAAAACGCATTTATGTGGATGGATGGAAAGACTTGATTCAAAATCGCAGACAGTATTTCTACCAGAAAGCGTAACGCTAGAGATCTGAAAAGCTAGTGTACATTTCTTACGACCTCATTCAGCACACCATCAACTGTACATGATCATTCTCAATGTGCCATCGCCTATAACTTAGTGGGTATATCGCAGAACCTCTGACGTGGCATCGAGACAGAATACGTTTCAAGTATTGGAGAAACATCTAGCGGCAGCATGAAGGAGTTGCACATACTCGCTTCATACCACGTTCCTTAGCCGAATCACTTTCTAACTTCGGTGATTTTATTACGAGCTTACACTGACGACGATGTGCATCTGCACTTCAGGCCTGTTTATACAGACTCTGGCAATCACCGTCTGTATTCAGTGTCGTGGTATTTGTGTGGAAAAACCATTTCATTTGGAAGTAATGCTATACATGGATCTATAAGGCCTGTGTAGTTTTTATCATGGATATCATTAGCGATACTTGCGAGCACCTGTAAAACCAAGACCGAGTGTGACAGCAACATGGTCGTTGAGATAGTGTTTTGAACATCTGGCAGCTTGCAAGGCGGTTACATTTCTCTTTCTGACACACAATGGTACCACTTGCAAGAAAAACTTGCCAGCATGTCTACCGTCGCTGATTTTCGCTCAGCATTGTTTCGTATCGTCAGCATTCAGTTACTGACGAAGTATTATACTTGCAGTTGAGGATGTTGATAGATTCACCTTGAGCATCAGGCCTATAGTGTATGAGTGTGTGTTGCGACATGACAAAGAAAATGGATATGTCATTTAGTAAGGGAAGGTATGGATCTGACGTGGAAACCTGCGATAGCCGCAATAGGAAGAAATAGCTGGGTTGGAGAGCGGTTTTGCACTGAAATACTCAAGCTTCTGTAACGAGTGGCAGAGCAGTGTAATTGAGTAAGTTTCTTTCCATATTTGATGATCTATAGACCACTTTTACAGGATTTCAATGTCAGTGCAATATGGCGATTTGTACAAAATGGTTTTTCGAAAGAAAGTCCTGTCTGCAGAAAAAATGGCTGATAGTGCTCCCACACTGGCAGCATCAGTAATCTGGCCAGTAAATTCAGTAGGTGCCAATCAGGATGCTCCATTCATTCACAAGACATCCTTTGTGCTGGGACATACGAGCCTCTACCCCACGACTGGTTCAAACAAGATGGGGGTAAGGTATCTGCAGAAAGTTCTGAGGGTGAGATGATTCTTCTTTGTTCAAGTGTTCAAAGACAAGCTGAAGCAGACCATCCATCTGTGGCAGGATGCTGTCCCACATGTGCCATTGTGGCATTAAGTTGTCTCTAGAGCAGCTGCCATAGGACACTGGAAATTCAAGCCATTTTTCTCTTCTGTGAGACAGTGCTTCGAATTCTGTTTGCATAATTATTCTGATGTTCCCATCTGTGCTTAGGCGGTCCTCTCTTTCCAAACAACAAGAATGCTTTTATGATTAACAATCTTTTCGCAAGTATGCGCAGACATGGTGAGTGGTGAGAACACGAGCGAAAAGTTTACCATTTCTGAGATGTATGTTGAAAGCAGGATGTTACCATTTCTGGGAAGAGTAACACGTGATGGATTGGCTGTCCCATTATGATCGATAGGAAGAATGCAACCTGTGATATTCTTGGATATTTTCATTCACAGTTTCAGAAAGCATAACAAAAGAATTCTACAGCACATCCAGAGGAAAAGTTGGCTGTTATTTACATAGACATGAGAAGTCAGTATAACACTGACAACCTTTTAGCTCCACTTGCGGGGGTGAGTTGCTAGGAAACATCTCTCACTTGACAATTAGGCCTGTGCTAGACCCACAGGTACAAAGGCTACACGTTAGCCACTGTGGCTATGTAAAGACTTGTTCCGGCAGGAATTTCTCAGGTGTCAAGTATGAAAGGGATGCCGCTGCCTCATGCTTGTGGGACCCGAAAGGAAACCTCTAGTGGCTCGTCAGCAGACGGCCGCGATGTCGCTTTGTGGAGGCCACCGATGCACCCTGACTACTGGCAGCATGTGAAGTCGCATTCTGTGTGGTACAGTGGGTGGCACATACTTCGCTATTTAAGATTTCTACCAGCATAATTACGTGTGATAAGTGTTTCAAGATGGAATTCTTTGCACAATCGGACTGAAAAAAAAATGCGATTGTCCTGCATCTTTCCAAACAGAAGAGAAGCAAGAGAAATCCAACCCCTGCAATCTGATTTTTTTATAAATAAACACTACATCCTAAAATTTTATGTGATGAGATCCTTCCTCTCCACCACAGACCCACCAACATTCAGGTACAGGAAGGGAGAGGGGAAGGGGGATCTTGTTGTGGATTACCTGAGGGGAGGAGTTAATTAATTGATCAATTTAATTAAGTAGTCAATCAAATTGATAAGAGTGAGACGGGCTTTTCGAATAACTCAGACTTGAAAGTGTTCCTGTACCAGCTAGGGGTATGGTGGGATATGGGGTTGGGATCGATTTACACAAAAAAATTTTAAATATAGAAATCAACTGTTTTCTATACACTGCCTTAAATCCCATAAATTGTTAAAATAAACAATATTCTGCAGATTATCTAAATTGTTCAGACAATATGCCATACACTGAAATCGATTTCCTAACAAATTGTTTAACTAATCAATAAACTATATTCCATAAACTGCCATCAGTAATTAAACAAAATTCCATACATTTTCTAAATTGTTCAAACAATATTCCACACACTCCAATCGAATTCCCTCCAAATGACCGTTCAACTGAGTCTTCTACCTGGCAATTTCTGGGAGGGGAAGTGGAGGGGAAGGGCTGAGGGGTTCCCTAGAGGACGGATTTAATTAATTGTTCGATTTAATTAATTAGCCAATCAAATTTGTATCAAAAGTGTGCTTGTATCGGTGAGGGGGTGGTGTGGTTGGGAGAATAGGAATTTTGTGAGGGGCTGGGGGTGAGGAAGAGAGGGCAGGGATTGGGGAACAGTAGGTTAAGGACCTGTCAATCAAAAGGGAAGCTTCTCATAGCATAATAATTGGTTAATGACCTATCAGTCAGTGGTGAATAATAGGTTTGCCCCTGAGTCCATACCTACCCACGATGTAGGTGAAGCACACTAACAAAATGCACTGATACTGCTGTTGTCCTACTACTAATATGTTGTGTTAAAACACACAGCCACTGTTCTGAACCATGATATAATGTAGTACGGCCATCACCAGTGTGATACAGACTCTTACAAAAAGCTGTCCCCCTGCTTAGCAGGGTGGTAACGTGCTTGCCTCCCATGCACTGGGTCTGGGTTCGATTCCCGGCCGAGTTAGAGATTCTCTCCACTTGGGGACTGGGTGTTGTGTTGTTCTCACCATCATTTCGTCCTCATCATCGGCCGCAAGTCGCCCAATGTGGCTCCGACTGAAAAAGACTTGCACTTAGCGGCCGAACCCGAATGAGTCCTCCCTGTCAACAATGCCATACGATCATTTCATTTTTTTCTTAAAAAGGAACATTGTCTCTACGGCAACGGGTAGAGAACCCTACAACTAGGAAGTGTCAAACAGTAATCCTTCAGTTTGTTCCTTGTTATTGCGACAGACACTGAGAAACATTATTCCAGTCGCACTATCTCCTCATCCCAACAATCCAGAAACAGTAACTTGTGTGAGATAAATTGTAAGCAATAAAGAAAACCTTACTGGCTGTTAGAGAACCGGACTTGCTCTATGAATGCATCGCGCCACGTCTTGACTGGACTGCTGTAATTAAAATTTCAGTATCTTTTTGCTTCCCCTGGTGAGTCTACTGTGTTATGGATGATTACTTTCATGAGTTTCCTCGCTCCCGGTACTGCGTCCTGCAGAAAACTCACACAAAAACCGGTGCTTGTGCCAGGAATCACAACCACTGCTGCCAACTGCCGCAATGAGCGGTAATGGACCTCGGGATGCTAACACGCTAGTTCAGAAAGCTCGCAATTTCTGAAAATGTTCTACTTTATAAATGGCTCCATTGCTAACATTGTCTGAAAAAGCAGTGGATGTTCCTCCATTGTACTTATAACGCGGTTCTTAGCCACAGGTTGTTTTACGTATTGATGCAGCAGCTTCTTTTTGTTGGAGAGTGGCTAAAGATATTAATTGAGCACTTACTTTTTGTTTTTCAGTTATTCACAATTGAGCATTTACATTTTGGCTCTGAGCACTATGGGACTTAACACCTATGGTCAACAGTCCCCTAGAACTTAGAACTACTTAAACCTAACTAGCCTAAGGACATCATACAACACCCAGTCATCACGAGGCAGAGAAAATCCCTAACCCCGCCGATTTACATTGTTTTTTATTTCATCCTTTAAATTCTTTTATCTTTGTATGTGGTAACACAGAAAATGTTTTTCAAATTAAACTTTCATTTTAAATATGATATCGGCACGACGCGCCATCTTCAAGTTTCGTGTGGTCTTCACTATAAAAACTGAGAAGAGTTTCGTCACCTCTTGGAACTCAAAAGCATGTACGATACTCGGTGATCCGTCGATGTGCAGTTAGTTGTGATAATGGCAGTTAGTCGTTCAAATATTACTGTGATTCAGGACCTTTAGAATTCAGCGATGAAAGTAACAACGACAGAAAACAAAACACTCTTAATAAACAAAACCGCAGCAGCTGTTGAACAATCCTTTGTTTGTAAAACCGGTTGGTACATAATCAAATTATTTACAGCGAAATACAGAGATTATTGGACGCCTCCACGCTCTGTCATGTTGAATTGAAACGTAGTTAAGGAACGCTAATCCGTAGAGAGGCAGGATGAAGGGGACGACCCTGGTGAATGCCTCAAGTATGTATGCAACCGGCTTATCACTGCGTGAACATGCGCGTGCTGATACTAGAAGTATTCAGCTGTTATCGGCCCGTGCTACGTTTGCTGCATACGAGCTTGGAGGACTTATCATGGTCGTTTACTTCATTCCACTACTTTTATTTTGAATACGGCTTCCTTTAAGGACGTTAAATACAACATGACTGAGGGCGATGAGGACGTCCTATAATCTCTACACTTCGCTGTAAACGATTGGATTATCTGCCTGATGGTGCAATTTTCATGTTGCGGAACCGGTTGTACTAACAGTTGCTGCGGTTTTGTTTAATAGGAACTCATTTCTGCAGCTGTGATTGCCCACAAAATTATGTTGAAAGCAAAACAGTCATTTACCATCATACCCATTCCTAAAGATTAGCGTGTTATCACATTGTAGTTATAAAATAAAATGATCACCATACGTAAATAGTGATGTAAGAAAGGAATAAATACTCCGTCAGTACTTAGTTCGTAAAAAGGAAGTGCACTAGCTAGCTGAATGCCTTCAGACGTTTAAGACACGTAAGAATGGTGTCTCATCGTGTAAAATAATGCAAACAAATCTCTGAATATTAATTAACTTTTCAGAAATAGTTTCAGGTTCCATGTGAAGGAAATAAGCAATACCAAGAGAGCATAAATTGAGAGGGAAAAAACTCAGTCGGTTTTGGTGGCAACCATTGTCAAATGTTCCCAGCGTTTTAGTTATTTCAGGTAGAGGTCAGAAAAGAAGCATATAAATACTAATTTGCTTACTGCCCACGTTTTTTTGACGAAGGACACCAGTCTAGGAGCGGAAACGCTCACTGCGAGTTGTGTCGCCTTTCCTTCCCTTTCCCTGCTGCGATATTTATCCGTGAAGGGTCATTCAGCAGGTCGTTGGCTTCGTCGATTACCACCACGTTGCACGTCGTGTCGGAATCGATTCAGTGGGGCGGCCTTGCTGTTCACGGGCGTTTTATTCGGGCCTCAGCTGCGTCTTGAATAATTAATTCGACGACTAGCAGTTCTCGTTATATAGCACCTCCCCTCCATTTATTTATTAAACGTATGTAACTTCTTAAATTTTAAAACCTAAGAGGATTTTACCCTACGGAAGCACTCTGATATTAATAAAATATTAAGCTTATTAGGACAACGACAGAGCAATGAGTCATTATCAGTACTGAACTCAAATTATAACTACCCAGGCATAATAACGTTATTCTTGTGTACTACACCGACTTACACCCAAACCTCCAAATGTCAAATAGCCAGATCAGTACCAAACAATTTATACCGATAGCTTGTCATCCAAACCACCGATAAAGTCTGTGTTACCCGCTGTCACCCAGGAGAACGTGCGTAAACGGTAAGCAATAAGGATGACATGACCTACGGCGTACAAGGAAAACGTAACTGTGAGGGCCTCTCGTCCAGAGCTCCCGTGAGGAAGTCGGTACAGTCTTAGTTCGTCGTCCAAAGGATCCCAGGTTCGAGCTCGCATCGGTTTTTTTCTATGTTCCTCTCCTGTGCCAACCTCTTCATTTAAGAGTAGCACTTGCAACCTATATCGTCAATTATTTGTCGGGTGCATTCCAATCTCTACTTCTTCCATAGTTTTTGCCCTCTACAGCTCCCTCTAGTACCATGGAAGTCATTCCCTGATGCCTCAACAGATCTCCTATCATGCTGTCTCCTGTTAGTCTTTTCCACATATTCCTTTCCTCTCCGATTCTTCGCAGAGCCTCCTCAATCCTTACCTTATCAGTCCATCTAATTTCCAACATTCGTCCGTAGCACCACATCTCAACTTTCGTGTTCCGGTTTTCCCACAGTCCATCTTTCACTACCACACAACGTACATTCTCAGAAATTTCTTCCTCAAATCTAGACTTCTCTTGGCCAGGAATGCCATTAATGCGATTTTTAGCCTGCTTCTGAGTCCTCCTTGCTCCGTCCATCATTGGTTACTTTGCTACCTAGGGAGCAAGATTGCTTAACTTCATGTATTTCGTTACCATCAATCCTGGTGTTAAGCGTCTCGCTGTTCTCATTTCTACTTCTCATTACTTTCGTCTTTCTTCGATTCACTCTCAATCCATAATCTGTACTCATTAGGCTGTTCATTCCCATTTAGCAGATCATGTAATTCTTCTTCACTTTCACTCAGGATAGCAATGTCATCAGCGATTCGCATCATTGATCTACTTTCACCTTGAATTTTAATTCCCTCCTGAATCTTTCTTTTATTTGCATCATTGCTTTTTCGATGTGCAGATTGAACAGTATGGGCGAAAGACTACATCCCTGTCTTAAACCCTTTTAAATTCGAGAACTTCGTTCTGGGTTGTCCATTCTTATTATTCCCGCTCGACGCTTGTACATATTGTATATTACCCGTCTCTTCCTACAACTTGTTGCTATTTTTCTTAGAATTTCGAACATCTTGCACCATTTGACATTGTCGAACGCTCTTTCGACATATCCTATGAGCCTTTCTTGACTTTTTTTGTTCTTGCTTCCGTTATTAACCGCAACGTCAGGATTGCCTCTCTGGTGCCTTTACCTTTCCTAAATCCAAACTGATCTTCATCTAGGACATCCTCAATTTCCTTTTCCATTCTTCTGTATATTGTTCTTGTCTGTAACTTTGATGCATGACTCTGTGATAATTCTCGCACTTGTGAGCTCTTACAGTCTTCGGAATTGTGTGGATAATATTTTTCTGAAAGTCAGTCGGTATGTCGGCAGACTCATACATTCTGCACACCAACGTGAATAGTCGTTTTGTTGCCACTTCCTCCAATGATTTTAGAAATTCTGATGAAATATTATCTATCCCTTTCTCTTTATCTGATCTTAAGGACGATTAGTATTTTGAATAGAGAAAATTACAGACATAATCCCAACAGTTACAAATGAAAGAATTTATGGATCCCTCAGTTTCAACTAGATCAAAAGACGGGTAGGCTTTCACAGTTTTAACAGTATTGCGTCTAAATGTTGCGGTTTCGACTTCGTTGCGATCACAGCCAGCTTCATCTTCCGTCTGGAATGAATGTGCACCTCGTACATTCTCTCATCGTCCAGAATTATTAGAGCAATGCCATTGCCCTCCGTTGGTAGGTACAGGTACAGGACGCATCACCACGTCGTCTGACTCCACAAGACAACAGCAAGTACGTCTGAATCGTTTACTTGGTCTCTCTCGTTAACTACGGTCTCTGCGCTACTGCTCCTTTAGATCTCCAAAAACAGTGTGTGGGCTTTTTTTCACTATGACTGCGCACGCTTTGCTTATAATATATCTTGGTAGTTGCTATGGTCTTCAGACTGGTTTGAGGCAACTCTCATCCTTCACGAACCTCTTCTCTCAGACGCAGTGAGGTGCTGCAGAGATCGACACACTGGACTCGCATTCGGGAGACCGATGTGTACATCCGGCCACCCTGATTTACGTTTTTGGCGATTTCCTTAAATTGCTCGAGGCAAATGGCGGGATTCTTCTTTGAAAGGGCACGGCTGATTTCCTTCCCTGTACTTGAAATAGTCCGAGCCTGTGCTCCGTCTCTAATGACTTCTGTGTCAACGGAACGATACAAGCTAATCTTCCTTCTTCCTTTTGCTCTCCATATAACTCTGCGCAACGTAATTCTTTTAAGCCTACTTATTGTAGTCAAGACCTTGTCTTCCTCCGCAATTTTTACCTCTCTCCACCAAAACACACACACACACACACACACACACACACACATTATTTCCTCCACCACAATAACTACGATTTCTAGATGCCTCAGGATGTGTCGTATCAGTTGATCTCTTCTTTTAAGCTGTGCCACACATTTCTTTTCTTTCCTTTTCTACCTCGTCATTAGTTATGCGACCTACCCATCCAATCTCCGGCATTATTCTGCCGCCCACGTTTCAAAAGCTTCTTTTCTTTTCTTCTCTGAACTATTTATCGTCCAAGTTTCACTTCCGTGCAAGGTACACTTCAGATAAATGCCTCCATCAAAAACTTTTTAACACGTAGATTTAGATTCGCCGTTAACCAGTTCTACTTATCACAAACGCTTTTCTTACAATTGCTAGTCTGCGTTTTATATTTTCTCAACTTCGGACGCCGTCAGTTATTTTCCTGCTCAAATAACAAAACACATCTACTATATTTAATGTCTTATTTCCTAATCTAATTCCCTCAGCATTATCTGATTTAATGCGACTACTCTGTTTCATTTCCGTGTTTTTACTTTGGTTGATATTCATCTTATCCCACTTCACAAGACACTATCCAATCTGTTCTACTGCTCTTCCAAGTCCTTTGCCACCTCTGACGGAATTACAGCGTTATCTGCAAACTTCAAAGTTGTTATTCCTTTTCCCTAAACTTTAACTTCCTTTCCAAATTTCTCCTTCGTACCCCTTACTGCTTGCTCAATGCACACATTGAATAACATCAGGGATAGGCTACAACACTTTCTCAGTCCCTTCTCAGTTAACGCCCCGATGAGTCTTTCAGTATCTGTCAGTCACTTACAAAAGAAAGACTTCATACGTAGAGTGCTACAATGGAATCAGAGTGTGCTTCATAATGCAAACAAAACAAAGTTCTGAGGAAGTTCTCGTGTGTCTAACTATCTTGTCAAGGTCAGACAGTAAGTATACAATTGTTCGATGAACCCAATGTGCGGTGGCCTTTATGCTTTTGCCACTGTGCGTGACGTACATTTAAATAGCGCCACAAGGTGAAATGCAGTCACCTACCTCTTATTACAAGAGATAGATTTAATAAGAGACACCAAAGCAGAACTTCAAATATATCTTATTTGTTAAAGAATTAGAGCGAACGCCATCCCTGTATGGCAGTGTATTTTTCCTGCTTGGATATTCATTGCTGAAGTTAGTAGCCATTAAACTTTAAAAATATTCCCCCGTCTTTGCACAGTGTATGTCGGAGTTAAAATTTGGTGCCAATATTTTTTTTGTTAATATGGGACTCCAGAAAACGTAGTTAAAGATTGAATCACTACAACATAAAAAAAAACAGGACGCACTTCTGTGTGCATCTACATGGATACTCTGCAGATCACATTCAAGTGCCTGGCGGAGGGTTCATCGAACCACCTTCACATTCCTCTATTATTCCAATGTCGTATAGCGCGCGGAAAGAATGAACACCTGTATTTTTCTGTACGAGCTCTGATTTCCCTTATTTTATCGTGATGAACATTCCTCCCTATGTAGGTCGGTGCCAACAAAATTTTTCGCATTCGAAGGAGAAAGTTGGTGATTGGAATTTCGTGAGAAGATTCCGTCGCAACGAAAAACGGCTTTCTTTTAATGATGTCCAGCCCAAATTCTGTATCATTTCTGTGACACTCTCTCCCATATTTCGCGATAATACAAAACGTGCTGCCTTTCTGTGAACTTTTTCGATGTATTCTGTCAGTCCTATTTGGTAAGGATCCCACACCGCGCAGGATTATTCTAAAAGAGGACGGACAAGCGTAGTGTAGGCAGTCTCCTTAGTAGGTCTGTTACATTTTCTAAGTGTTCTGCCAATGAAACGCACTCTTTGGTCACCCTTCCCCAAAACATTTTCTATGCATTCCTTCCAATTTAAGTTGTTCGTAATTGTAATACCTAGGTATTTAGTTGAATATACGGCTTTTAGATTATACCGATTTATCGTGTACCCGAAGTTTAACGAGTTCCTTTTAGCACTCATGTGGATGACATCACACTTTTCGTTATTTAGGGTCAACTGCCACTTTTCGCACCATTCAGATATCTTTTCTAAATCGTTTTGCAGTTTGTTTTGATCTTGTGATGACTTTATTAGTCGATAAACGACAGCTCCATCTGCAAACAACCGAAGACCGCTGTTCAGATTGTCACCAAAATCGTTTATATAGATAAGGAACAGCAAAGAGCCTATAACACTACCTTGGGGAACGCCAGAATTCACTTCTGTTTTAGTCGATGGCTTTCTGTCAATTACTACGAACTGTGACCTCTCTGACAGGAAATCACAAATCCAGTCACACAACTAAGACTATATTCCATAAGCATGCAATTTCACTACAAGCCGCTTGTGTGGTACAGTGTCAAAAGCCTTCGGAAATCTAGAAATATGGAATCGATCTGAAATCCCTTGTCAGTAGCACTCAACACTTCATGTGAATAAAGAGCTAGCTGTGTTTCACAGGAACGATGTTTTCTACACCTATGTTGACGATGTGTCGATAGACCGTTTTCTTCAAGGAAATTCATAATGTTGGAACACAATAAATGTTTTAAAATCCTGCTGCATATCGACGTTTACGAAACGGGCCTGTAATTTAGTGGTTTACTCCTACTACCTTTCTTGAATATTAATGTGACCTGTGAAACTTTCCAGTCCTTGGGTACGGATCTTTCGTCGAGCGAACGGTTGTATATGATTGTTAAGTATGGAGCTAAAGCATCAGCATACTCCGAAAGGAACATAATTGATATACAGTCTGGACCAGAAGACTTGCTTTTATTAAGTGATTCAAGTTGCTTCACTACTCCGAGGATATTTACTTCTGCGTTACTCATGTTGGCAGCTGTTCTCGATTCGAATGTATTGTCAAAAGCAACAAAAGTTAACAGAAATACATAAGGGTGATAAACACTGTCATAGGACATCTTGGATATTCGGGAATCCAGCCGGATGTTCGCGTCGTTCTCGCACGATATTTCAACAGCGTGCCTCGCTGTCTTCTTCAGGTGCTACCTGAGACTGGTCCTTGGGTCGATCGAGTCCAGTATTTATGCCTGGGAGGAGCTGGGCGTTCCCTAATCGGTCCGCGCCGAGTCGAGTGTTCCATCTGTGGTCCGCGCCCGCCAGACTCGGCTTCAACGGACCCCTCCAGTCGCGGATGTTCCGACTGCCGTCGGCGCCGGTTTTGGCTGTCCTCAACCGGCGCCGACGGCAGTCGGAACATCCGCGACTGGAGGGGTCCGTTGAAGCCGAGTCTGGCGGGCGCGGACCACAGATGGAACACTCGACTCGGCGCGGACCGATTAGGGAACGCCCAGCTCCTCCCAGGCATAAATACTGGACTGGATCGAACCAAGGACCAGTCTCAGGTAGCACCTGAAGAAGACAGCGAGGCACGCTGTTGAAATATCGTGCGAGAACGACGCGAACATCCGGCTGGATTCCCGAATATCCAAGATGTCAACAGATCGCCGGGAAAGCATGAAGAATTACTGTCATAGGAGTTGTCTACCCAAGGAAAGTGTTTGACAACTTGAAAGAGTGAAAGCTGTTTGAAATTGTCAGAAAAATGGATTAATCTATAGAGAAACATGGATAATATGCAGTATGTATAAGAATCAAACAAGAACAATAAAAATGGAAACCCAAGAACTAAGCGCTCGATTCTGAAACGGTGTAAGACAGTGTTTCCCAACCTGAAGGTAATTACCACCTGAAGGGTGAAATGAAATTTTCTGAAGGGTAAAAACTAAAAGATTCGATTCTGTTTCAATCAAGAAGTCACTAAGACTCTATCATTGATCATGTAAGTTATCAATACTTTTTCTGTCAGTAGTATTAATGCGGTGGAGGTTATAGGTTCCTCACATACTATGCCCACTATACACATATGTTGTGTTTTGTCCCGTACATCGCTGATGATAAAAATGAGATATATGTATCGAATGCTAAATATCTCACGAAAACGTCTTCTGCAAGTTGTAGATGGTACCTGCGGTAGTTTAGAAATTGCTTCGTTATTCGCTTCGAAAGAGATAAATGAATTAATTGACAGCATGACACAGCAGTAACTACACAAGGGTACTATAGTGCTGTACACAGTTTTATTATTATTGTTATTATTATTATTATTATTATTGTCGTAGTCGTCAGACACATAGCATTAACAGCCTGAAGTGACTTCTTTCTACCAGTTCATAAGTAAGGACTACAGCAATGAAATGATTTACAAACAGTAAGTGTAGTGCACACATCTGAACTTGTTTGATTTTAAATGGGGTTACAGTGTGCACGTCAAGCAAATGCTGGTATTGAGAGGAGTAATGCAGGAGAAGCATGTCTTGTAACAAGTGTGTACCCTCACTATGGATAGCTAGCTGTCTTTTCTGAGAAGCAGTTGGTGGATAGCACATGCGATGCACCACGAATCCGTTCGTCATTCATTCTAACACACACAAAAGCTAAATATAATTCATCTTTCATCATTTTAAAAATGAAAGTGTTCCAAGAAAAGTCTTTCATTCTACAGTTTATTCAGGTGCTAAATTTGATGATAATATGGAGGAAGGAGGGGCAACAAATGATAGGGGGTGGAGGAGGCGAAGATGGAGGGATACTATTTAATGACTGATCGCATTCAGGGATAATTGTCTAACCACTGGTGTAAGAAATGTGTGTAATCTTTCGCTCTTATTGTTGAATCTATATTTCGATGATCCAATGATAGAAATTAAGGGGAAGTTCAAGGGTAGGATTAAAATTCAAGGAGAAAGGACATTAATAATAAGATTCGCCGATGACATATCTATACTCAGTGAAAGCGAGGAAAAATTACGTGATCTACTAAATGGAATGAACAATCAGAGAAGGACGAAAGTAATGAGGAGTAGCAGAAATGAGATTAGCGGGATACGTAATATCAAAATTGGATGCTACCAAGTAGATGAAGCCAAATAATTCCGCTACCTTGGAAGCAAAATAACACATTACCGACGAAACAAGGAATATGTAAGAAGTAGACTAGCAGAAGTAAAGAGAGCATTAAGAAGTTTATTACGATAGAAAGTAGGCCTTAATTTAAGGAAGAAATTTCTAAGAATATAAGTTTAGAACACATATTGTGTGGAACTCAGTCATCGGCTTCGAAACCGAAAAACAAAAGAATCGAACCATTTGAGAAAAGGTACGGTAGAAGTATGTAGAAAATGAGGTGGACTGGTGTGATAAGAAATGTGGAACTTCTCTGCAGAATTGGCAAGGAGAGGAATATGTGGAAAACACTGACAAAAAAGAGAGTGACAGAATAAAAGGACATCTGTTAAGATACCAGGAAACAGGTTCAGTGATACTAGAGATAAGTGTAGAGGGTATAAACGACAGGGGAAGACAGAGATTGGGAAATATCCAACAAATAATTTGGGACGTTGAGTTTAAGTGATACTCTGAGACCACGAAATTGGCACAGGAGAGGAACTTGTGGTGGGTCGTAATAAATCAGTCAGAAGACTGATGATCAAAAAAAAAAAAAATAAATAAATAAATAAATAAATAAAAAATAAATAAACAGAAAGGTTGAAACATGTTTTTACAAGTCATTATTCTACAACGTAGGAACAAGTATCTAAGAGATACAGTTCGTTGACAGAAGACTTAACACCGTGTCTACTATAGCGTTTTTGTGTCCTTCAGCTAGAAATTAAAAACAAATTATAGACCATAACATCAATATGGTCTTTAAAAACAAATACTACGAAATATTATTTGTTGGACATTACTGGTGCCATATCATAGCAGACTTCAGACAGGGAGCAGTTATTTGTAGGTTTATACAAGCGTACTTTGCCAGATCCGTCTTCCGTATCAACTATGATTTCTCACTTTTCCATTTGTATTTGCTGGCAATACTAGTATCATGAAGTAATTATCGCTTCTACTTTTAGAGCTAACTGTAGATGAACCTGTATTTGTTCCAGATTGTTGTTGACAATTATCTAAGTAGCACCAGTTATAAAATAAATATTCAATTTGTAGTTGAAATTTAGGCTACTATGGAAACTTTAATTCGCGTAGGCCGGACTTAGCGCACGAGTGTTGATCGACGCTACAATGGACTGAAAAACGAATGCATCAGTGAAACGAGATGTAGCATATTTCCACACACACAAAAATTACTCCGCGTAATCCATATCAGGAGAATTAAAACGATCCAGAGCATTAGCTCAAGTGTAACGCTTGCCGGCGCAAAGACAAGGCTGGTAAAAACTTGGCGTTCTGAGGTCTCAGCTAGTGTGGGACGATATCAGCATTGCACACTGCCTACAGAGGGCGAACCCGAACCGCAACGACAGAATTTAGGGGGTTGTTTAAAGCATTTGGTAGAGCGAATCCACCGATTCTGCTGGCTCGTTACAAAATCATTGCATTTCCTTTGGTTGCATTTTCCTTTGTAACTGTATAGTGCTGAAAAGATATACACAAGAATGCAAATGTTGATATCAGTCTCTGTGTTTCTTGTTTCGAAATGAATTTGTTGCATCATTCACTCATGGTATGTTGTGTTGACAACAACTATGTCGACTTTATATGTGTGGTGTCTGTTTTTTCGGACATGTCCTAAAGAACAGATACCACATTTGTAATTAAAGCGATGACAGCCAATGATCCCTTCAATGCAGATGCACACCAAGCTCGAAGTGCTGCAGGAATCAGCGAGATGCAGCGAGTAACGAGGGTAATGAGCACGGACCTTCACCAGTAGTGTGTAACGTAAGTTGAGAATTTGTGTCTGACAGGAGGCGTGCTAGGGTATTCTGTGCAGTTGTGCTGACCGCTGCGTCCAGACTGTGTAGCCTCAGCCCATCTGCCTCGTCAGCAGGAGACCCAGGTTCGAATCCCGGTCTGGCGCAAATTTTCAATTTGCCCCAGTGATAAAAACAATTCCCAATGGCAGCTAAACTTTATTTAATAAAAATGCAGCCAAATAGCCACATACAGTTGCTTTGCTTAACATTTTACATTTACATTGTAAATTTTTTGCATATTCATTTATAGATTTCACTCTTTCACTGCACAGTTCTGTGTGATATCGTTCACAGGCTTCGTTGCACAGTTCACACACACATGTTGTGGCTGGGTCGTGATAAGTTTTGTTTTCACAAATTAGATGAATAGAAAATCTAGTTACGACCTGTCGCAGTTCGAAGTTTGGTACCTCCTTTGCTTAAAATCACCATTTCTGTCTTTCTTATTTTAATGAGTAGTTTGTGTTCACTGCACCATTTGTCTATTTTCTCAATGATTTTCTGCAGCTTCTGCACATCGGTTGAACCTACGTCTATGTCGTCAGCGTATGCATATTTGCATACATCTTATTCATTTTCTCCAGTTCGCAGTATTTCTTCAGTGGCAAGAATGTACAGCAAAGGGCTCTTTGGGTCACCCTGTAAGACTCCGTTCGACTGCAGAATGAGATTGTCTGATATTGTGATTAAGTTGTATTCGAGGATTGACTTGATTATTCTTGCCCATACGCTGTCTTCTCCCATTGTGTTTTCGATTTGTCGGACTATGAGACCTCTTTCCAGTAGGCCAATGCTTTGGTAAAGTCTATGAACACTGCGTAGAACATTTGTTTCTTTTGTAGCGCTTCGTCGATGTTATTTAGAAGAAGCCTGACTGCCGTAAGTGTTGATCTTCCAGATCTGAAGCCCATTTGTCGTTCTGGAAGGTAATTGTCCACACAGGCTTTGATTTTTTGTGTAACTATCTTTGAAAACATCTTGAACTGAGTATTTCCCAGGGCTATGCCTCTGTACTTGTTTGTGTCCATTGGGTCTCCTCTACCTTTGTAGAGAACTTTTATTATCGAGTGTCTCCATTGGGTCGGAATTCTTCCAAGTTCCAAGCATTTGTTGAATAGTTTGATCCATATGTGTTGGAGAGCCTCTTTCGCTTCTTTTGTATGTTCATTATATATATTATCGGGTCCTGCTGCTTTCTTGTCCTTCAGTGTTTTTATTACTTCTTTTACATCTTCTTCATTTAAAGGATTCCATACATTGGCAGCTAATGTCTAAAATCGTTTCTGTCTTAATGCTGACATTATTCATCGCCCCAAAGCTTACATTCAGTACTTCTCCGTTGTCTCTCGCGTTTGTTTTTCCATAATTGTTTGTTGTACTTCAACAATGATACACACTCGTGTGGTTAAGTTCACTGATGAAGAGTTGGCTAAAATGTACTTTGTGTGTTCACCGAATGCAGTGGAAGATCGGCACAACGACTCTATTCCGAGTTGTTGCCGCAGCGACGGCAGCCACATCGCAGTTTTGTACGTATATCGTCTGAGGGTTGATGCGTTACTCTGTGTTTTGTGTTGTACATTTTGATCATTTCATTCTACTCGTTTTGTCACTACGGTGAATGTATTTTCACGGAAAGAAGGTAACTGAGGTAACAAACCGAATGAGTCACGATTGCATTACAAGCCACCAGAGGCCAACGCTCCCTCATACCAAAATGCTCAGAAAATTTACTGGAGAAACCTTCAAAATTTTGTAGGTGATGTTCGAGTTCACCCTTGAAAGGTTTTCTATACGGTGCTTTGTGCCCTGTGGGTGCACGACAAGAGTCTAACGGATCGTGTAGTACATACCAGAACTACGGATTACTTTGCAGCGCTTCACGACGATTCATTTCGGTGTCCATGTCCAGCTTAGCTAACCACGCGGAGGAGCGTGGGACGTTGAATTTCCTTCCTGGTTTTATTTACAGCTCGCTTATATCTTGCCTCTTGGTTTTGTGTTACGCGCTCCGCGCTACCCGGATATATGCTTGTTATCGTATCCACACAGTTACCATGCATAGTCCTCTGGCAAAGCATAAGCCGTTAACGGCAGTATCTACAGCGCAAGAAGTACAGGACTGGAGTTATCGTCCCCAACAGCACGGATATTCCAAAGTCCAGTCCAACATGGTAGGTACACATGAAGACGTCCATTCATAACAAAATTGAAAATCATAAGATTTACTAGTATGTTGAACACAAATTATTTATGTGTCTCAAGAGCAGAGGTTATTCGGTATCATATATCCCGAATGCGGCAATCAAGTGACACTGGAAGAATAAATTTGAAGACTCAGCAACGTTTCGAGTAATACAATTACTGTCACTAGCAAGTACAACCATTTCCTACTGATACTTTACCGGCGTTAGCATGCACAACCAGTTCCTGTTTATCATTCTTCACTGGACAGCAGATCCAACTTGACAGCAAAATCATTCTTCAGTTACTTCAAAAATTAGCGAATAATGGCTGCTTTTTGCCTCCATACGCACTGTATCATATGAATGCGCTCCAATTACTCTATAGACCACCAAACTTTGATGAAAGTAACAGGCTGGATATTTTAGCATCTTAGTTTTCGTGTATCCTAAGCGATGATCTGTGTCAACCAAACGCAAATATCGTGTTTCTAGTTCTTACACACACATCTACCTGCGTATCCTCAAGCCATCGTACGGTTTGCTGCGGAGAGTACTTGGTGTTCTGCTATTCAATTTCAGTCGTTAATAGTAAGCGGCAAGAAAGGCCGTTGGTAATATACTTATATGGATATGGTGTCTGATCTTTCGGACATGTCCGAAAGAACAGACACCATATCCATATAAGATTATAATTCTGGCAACACCTAACCGACACGGTAGCTCAGTGTGTTCAGTCAGAGAGCTGGTTGCCTCTGTAATAAAAAAAACTAAGTGGAAGGATCAACAAACGAGCTTTAACGGATGTCTTGTGACGTCCGCAACGACCAAAGACAAAAAAAAAAAAAAAATGGTAGAGTCTCTGCCATGTAGGCACAAATTTTCAGCTGTCCCCGTTGATATATATCAACGCCCGTTAGCAGCTGAAGGTATTAATATAATTCCAATGCCGTTGTTAATAGTTCGTATAAGCCAGAATCACTCTTATTTCATCTTGACGGTCGTTTCACTAGAAAGATGTAGAAGGAAGCAATACGTTGGTTGACACTTTTACGAACATACACTTTCGAAATTTTAGCACTAAACCACATCCAACATGTCCCTGGAGTTGGATGATAATATCTGCGACGCTTTCGCTCTTCCTATACGAACACACGACGAAACGCGCTGGAACCACATAGTCAACTACCGCGCTACAACCACATAATCAACTGTCAGTCAAACGAGTTTTATTAGCTACTACCTTCATTGGTGGACTTCACTTTATAAAAAATATTCCACTAAATCGATCTGAAACTCGAATTCATTTCATATGCAGGATTAAAATAGGCGCCCGGATTTCAGTTCGAACTACTTTTTCGTTGAAATAGCCCTGTTATTTGTGGTATTTTAAAAGACGCTTACGTTCGTTGACTGTGGCTAAAAGTTATATGTGACGTGTTCAGTGGTGTGCAGAGGTGAGAGAGCGCTGGTGTGTTCGCGTCAGGCAACGAGCGGCGTGAATCAGAGACACACGTGGCGGCGTGCGTGCCGCAGCAGAGGTCACTCTCATTGCCCCCTCCAAGACGCAGCGTATTTGTACCGTAATGGACACTGGCAGCTGCCGGCGCTCCAGGGCACGGCCTAGAAGACCACGTTCTGAGCTTTCGGTTTCGATTCCCTGTAAGGCGTCTCTAGGACACGAAATGGGTGCGGTACCAATGGCAGACAGCTTCCTATTTTACTGTTCTCTGAGGTTCACCTGACCAATCATTATCTTAAGTAATCATAGTAGAAGTATTAGTATCAGCGTTAGTTTCAGTAACATACGTCTCAGTAATAGTAATTACTGTACAAAAATCAAGGTGGTGCTCGTAATAATGGGCCCTTTTTGTAGTCGTTTGTCATTGTGACAGTGATACACGCTATTGTAATTGTACCAATAGCAGTAAGCGATGACGATAACTGTAAAACGAGTCAAAATAGTTTGAAATAATGAAAACACACGGATCTTTTTCTTTTACACTTAAGGAAGTGACTGAGAGTGAAAAAAAAAACGCCATAGGAAAACAGCATATAGAGTGGTGCACAGGTATCCTTCTAAATGTTGGAGAGAAATAGTGTGGTAGACTTTGTTAACTATGTGAAATATTCAGAATAGGAAAAAATAGATCGAAAGGGTACAAATAAGTGTTATTCTATATGCAACGGTCCATTGTTATCAGCTAGAAAATTGACGACAAAAAATAAAAATAATAGACAAATTTACAGAGTTTTAAAAAAGAAAAAATGTGGAGAAAACATGGGCTCTGAAAGGCATACGTTTACAGCTAATGGCACGTGTTCATATTCGCTACTGTGAAACACGTCTCTTCTATGGCAAGCTCTTTGCTTCTCATATTTTGAGAGGTGGTCTTAGCCTACGGACCAGAACAACGGAAATGAGTCCAAAATGATTATCTTAAAAGCTACGAGCAGTTGTTATCTTCGCTACACATCTCAGACCAAATAAAATGCCGATAGTTCTTAAGGTATGCATTTTACAGCCCACGTTTTCCGGATTTTTTTAACCTTAGTAACCACCCCTCAAATAATGGAATATTTCTTTAAAACATTGCAGTATTAAGTTCTGATTGGTCTCAGCTAACGTTCTTGTCGTACAAATCACTTCGTTGGTGGCTATGGTTGTGAGGATGTTGGACCATGTTTTTTAAACGTTACATCAATCGCTTATCAAGTCATTTAATATAATTCAAGATATTAGGGACGCAGGGCAACGTTTATAACATCTGTAGTTTTAGTGACAGCTTTTGACAATGTTGACTCTAATATACCCTCAAATTCTGAAGGTGGCAGTGATAAAATACCAGCAGCAAAACACTAACTATAACTTGTTCACAAACCAGACTGCAGTTTTAAGAGTCGAAAGACATGGAAAGGAAGCAGCTGTTGAGAAGGGATTGAGACAGAATTATAGCCTATCTCTGAAGTTAATCAACCTGTCCAAGGAGAAATTTAGAAAGATAATTTAAGTTCAAGGAGCAGAAATAAAATCTTCGAAGTTTTGCAATGACAGTGTAATTCTGTCAGAGACGAAGAAATCCTGGTGGTATGTAAAGTACACAAGCGGCAAGACGCAGTCAATACCTTCCCTGCGCAGTGCCGATGGTACTGTTACCGACGACTGTGCCGCTAAAGCGGAGTTATTGAACGCAGTTTTTCGAAATTCCTTCACCAGGTAAGACGAATGGAATATTCCAGAATTTGAAACACGAACAGCTGCAAGCATGAGTTTCTTAGAAGTAGATATGTTAGGGGTTGCGAAGCAACTCAAATCGCTCGATACGGGCAAGTCTTCAGGTCCAGGTTGTATACAGATTAGGTTCCTTTCAGATTACGCTGATACAATAGGTCCCTACTTAGCAATCATATACAACCGCTTGCTCACCGATAGATCTGTACCTACAGATTGGTAAATTGCGCAGGTCGCACCGGTGTTTAAGAAGGGTAGTAGGAGTAATCCATCTAACTACAGACCTATATCATTGACGTCGGTTTGCAGTAGGGTTTTGGAGCATATGCTGTATTCAAACATTATGAATCACCTCGAAGGGAACGATCTATTGATACGTAATCAGCATGGTTTCAGAAAACATCGTTCTTGTGCAACGCAGCTAGCTCTTTATTCGCACGAAGTAATGGCCGCTATCGACAGGGGATCTCAAGTTGATTCCGTATTTCTAGATTTCCGGAAAGCTTTTGACACCGTTCCTCACAAGCGACTTCTAATCAAGCTGCGGGCCTGTGGGGTATCGTCTCAGTTGTGCGACTGGATTCGTGATTTCCTGTCAGGAAGGTCGCAGTTCGTAGTAATAGACGGCAAATCATCGAGTAAAACTGAAGTGATCTATATAAATGACCTGGGTGACAATCTGAGCAGTTCTCTTAGGTTGTTCGCAGATGGTGCTGTAATTTACCGTCTAGTAAGGTCATCCGAAGACCAGTATCAGTTGCAAAGCGATTTAGAAAAGATTGATGTATGGTGTGGCAGGTGGCAGTTGACGCTAAATAACGAAAAGTGTCAGGTGATTCACATGAGTTCCAAAAGAAATCCGTTGGAATTCGATTACTCGATAAATAGTACAATTCTCAAGGCTGTCAATTCAACTAAGTACCTGGGTGTTAAAATCACGAACAACTTCAGTTGGAAAGACCACATAGATAATATTGTGGGGAAGGCGAGCCAAAGGTTGCGTTTCATTGGCAGGACACTTAGAAGATGCAACAAGTCCACTAAAGAGACAGCTTACACTACACTCGTTCGTCCTCTGTTAGAATATTGCTGCGCTGTGGGGGATCTTTACCAGTGGGACTGACGGAGGACATCGAAAGGGTGAAAAAAAGGGCAGCTCGTTTTGTATTATCACATAATAGGGGAGAGAGTGTGGCAGATATGATACGCGAATTGGGATGGAAGTCATTACAGCAAAGACGTTTTTCGTTTTTACGAAATTTCTGTCACCAACTTTCTCTTCCGAATGCGAACATATTTTCTTGAGCTCAACCTACATAGGTAGGGATGATAATCAAAATAAAATAAGAGAAATCAGAGCTCGAACAGAAAGGTTTAGGTGTTCGTTTCTCCCGCGCGCTGTTCGGGAGTGGAATGGTAGAGAGATAGTACGATTGTGGTTCGATGAACCCTCTGCCAAGCACTTAAATGTGAATTGCAGAGTAGTCATGTAGATGTAGACGTCACATGGCATGGAAGATCAGTTGAACGGAATGGATAGTGTCTTGGAATGAGATTATAAGACAAATATCAACATACGTAAAACCAGAATAATGGAATGCAGTCTAATTCAGTCTGTCGATGTTGAGGGAATAAGATTAGAAAATGAGAATTTTTGAATTAGTTTTGAAAGCAAACAGACACCAATAGACCACACACACGTGTATTATTTAATAAACGTATGACACTTATTGTGAAACGCAGTTATAATTTTAAAATTTATAAAACGCTCTTATATCCTCTAACTTGATAAGACACATTTGTGTATTAACTTTCTACGTGCATGGGAGGATAAATGAATAAGAAGAAAAAATAAAATAAAAACATCAGTGGGAGTTCAAACACAAACCACAAACTGTGACAAAGCTTTAGTTGAACTTGTGACGCGATACTGGGCGTTTAAATCGCGTCGAAAACTTTGACCGTCGTTTTCTGAGAAACGGTAGAGTGTCTACCGGTAACAAGAGACACGAGTTCTCTTATTTTGATCCCTCTAACAGTGAATGAAGTTTCTGGAAAATCGGAAGATGGCGCCTGCCGTGTGCTGCTTGTGAGTGTGGTGAAGCAGCAGCAACAGGCTGCACTTATATTCGGAAGAAAGACGGTTGGAATCTTCATTCGGCGACCCAGTTTTAGACTTACCGTGATTTCCCTAAATCGCTTCACAAATAGCCGTGAGCGTTCCTTCGGAACGATACAACCTACTTGCTTTTCTATATTTCCTCAATCTGAGCGAGTGCTCTGTCTCTAATAACCTCGTCATCGAAGGGACGTTAAATCCAGATCTTCCTTCTCCGTTAGCGTATCGACGAGGTTTCTTTTCTGATGGCGCTATAAGCTTTGGTATACAGCGAAACGAATGTTTTCCCGGTTGGAAAGCAAAATCTGCCTTCCGGTACAACAGGCGCTGCAGTGAACATTGCTCCACTATTCACAGTTCGTCAGTAACCCCTCTTTGTCGAGAAATTACTCCGTAAATCTTCCTCCTTTCCTTTTTAAAATCATCCTATCGTCAGAACATTTGTTTAACAGACACAGCGTCTACAGAATGAAGCAGATTAATGCGTTTTACTGAGCGCCGTCCTGCAATAAATAACCGTGCGCGAAATTCATACGTTCATCCGTGCTGCAAGAAGTCAGGGGCGCTCCACTGGAGACCCAGACGCCTGTGGCAGTTGTCCTTCAGTCTGCTAAGTACGACGCTAAGTCTTCATGTGTATTCCACTCGCATCACGTCACCTGAGCGCTTAATCTGTCGCAGAACCTCAACAGTGACCGTACACGGAACGCTTCACCCCGAGACTGCTGACTTACAGCAATCACTGCCCAAAGTGATAGGAAAGCCTGACTCAACTTGGTGACTGTGTAAAGAGGCTCATTTTGCACCCACGTTAGCCGGCTGCTGTGGCCGAGCGGTTCTGGGCACTTGAGTCTGGAACCACGCGACCGCTACGGTCGCAGGTTCGAATCCTGCCTCGGGCATGGATGTGTGTGATGTCCTTAGGTTAGTTAGGTTTAAGTAGTTCTAGGTTCTAGGGGTCTGATGACCTCAGATGTTAAGTCCCATGGTGCTCAGAGCCATTTCAACCATTTTTGCACCCACAATAATATTTTTGTAGAGGTGATCTGGTCTCTCCTATCTCGGATTCGTAAAATTTACTCATGAAATGACTAGTCATATTGTGAATCTTCCTGGCAGATTAAAACTGTGTGCCGAACCGAGACTCGAACTCGGCAAAGGCCTTTCGCAGGCAAGTGCTCTACCAACTTTTTTTTTGTCGGTCGTTGTACTTGTTCGGGACGGACGTCCTAAGACGCTTATTCAAGTTCGTCGTTGATCCATTTACTCAACTATTTTATTACAGATGCCAGCTATCCCTCTGACCGAACACGCTGAGATACCCAAGCACGCCTCATGACCCGTTCTCACGGCATTACTTCCGCCAGTACTTCGTCTCCTACCCTCCAAACGTCACAGAAGCTCTCCTGCGAAACTTACAGAACTAGCACTAGCACTCCTGGAAGAAAGGATATTGCAGAGATATAGCTTAGTCACAGTCTGAGGAATGTTCCCAGAATGAATTTACACTCTGCATCAGAGTGTGCGCTGACATGAAACTTACTGCCAGATTAAAACTGTGTGGCGGACCGAGACTCGAACTTGGGACCTTTGCCTTTTGCATGCAAGTGCTTTACCAAATGAGTTAGCCAAACATGGCTCACGATCCCTCCTTATAGCTTTACTTCCGCCAGTACTTCGTCTCCTACCTAACAATCTTCAACATGCCTATCATGAAGGGCAGCCGACACTTGCCCCTGATGTGAGGCTGCCCTTCAAAGCAGGTTGATAACGCGGGCTGATACTACTCCCAGACAACATGCCTGTAGTGCAAGACAGACTATACGCCAGAAGCTGAAAAAAAGGTTTTTGCCTGTATCTTCGCTCATATTGGGGCTAAAAGACTATAAACATTTCAGAGCTGATACTAGTGAAGTTCACTGTTTGTGGGCCAAATCTGATGGAAATCGATCCAGGGGTTTGCAATGAGACTCCATACATACATATAGACATCACACATTCATACATTCTGCCACACACATATATATGCTAGTGGAGAAACCAGGTATTTCCCAGGTATTTGTTTCTAGCAGTGCGTCCACACCCATACCATGCAGCATCTGGCCTTCATCTTAGTGTTTCTGATGTCATATCTCCTGAACTATATCTTGTAGACTGGTGTAATTTTGTAGGTACATTCAGCAGCATATGTGGATAGTGTCTGCTAAATGTGTTGCGAATGGAATTAGAAACAACAAAGTAGTAAATTGAAATCCAAGCACGATGTGTCAGTTTTTCACATATCTCACTGTTTATGATATCACATCTCTTAAACTATGAGTCGTAAAATCATATTATTTTGTAGGTATATTTAGTGGCATATGTGAGTACCGTCAGCGAAATTTATTGTGAATACAGTTAATAGCAAAGTAGAAATAACGTTAAATGCCATGAGTGGCAGTTTTACATGCGTCTCTTTGTTTTTGATGTCATATCTGCTGGACAATATAGTACAATGACATAATTTTGCACTTACATTCAGTAGTATATGTTCATACTGTCTGCAAAACGTGTCGTGAATACAGTTAGTTGTAAAGTAATAATGAATTATAACGTCATGCCTCATGAGGTATTTTTATTGCACAATGAGCCTAAAAGTAGTGAGTGATAAATATTTATCCTTTCATCATGTTGTAGAAGTTTCCAGCGAGAAACAATTTCGTGGAAGTTTCAATTTATGTGTAAAATTTGTTGCAAGACGTTGAATGCTCTCATCCTCAAATAATGGATGAATAAATTCAGAGAATTCACGTGTCATGGGCTATGTTTCTTTTTCACTCCCACCCCTTTGATAGGTAGGACCTTCTTACCCCCACAGCTATTGTCGCCTGCTAGTAAGGTATATGTCTTCCAAGTTTGGCTGAATCCAGTCTTGTGGTTGCAGCCTCACCTCTGCTTGCACCGAAGACAAATCGTCGAAGGTGTCCCTCCAGTTTTAGAAGCTGATGAAACTCGGAATGAGGCCAGGTCGGTACTGTATGGAACATGATCGATAGCTGCGAACCCAAGGCGTCGGATAGTCTCAGAGGCCGCAACACTCTTGTGTGGTGTGGCGTTGTCCTCTTGTGGACGAACTCCGCGATTTCGAAACACGATTAAATGGCTCTGAGCACTAAGGGACTTAACATCTTTGGTCATCAGTCCCCTAGAACTTAGAACTGCTTAAACCTAACTAACTTAAGGACAGCACGCAACACCCAGTCATCATGAGGCAGAGAAAATCCCTGACCCCGCCGGGAATCGAACCCGGAAACCCGGGCGTGGGAAGCGAGAACGCTACCGCACGACCACAAGCTGCGGACCCGAAACACGATTACAGTACACTGTTTCTCAGGCACCAACACAGTTACGTTAAGCATCACCGTGATACACAATACAATCAGAGTCCTCTCGCTGCAGTGGACATGAAAAATAACGATGTAGAATGGTTATACCGTTGTTCTTCTTTAAAAACTTTAATAAGAGTATTCACACAAAAATTCCAAATTCTGGGGCATTACTTTTGATCACGCTCTTGTAATTATAAAGGGTAGCGTGGTATAATAATTGTAGAGAGAGACCAAGGGATGAATCCAGTAAACAGTTTGTAATGGCTGTCGGTTTGCAGTAGTTTTTAGGAGATGAACAGAGTTGTGCAGGTAGGTTAGCATGGAGGGTTGCATCGGACTAGTCTTCGGACTGAAGACCACAACACCCACAATTCTCACTCGTCTTTCTCGGTTTCATGCTTCTTTTCCCTCTCCTTCAATTCATTATTAAGAGCTGGCAGCCACTAAGACCTGTGACGGTATTACTGTGGTGTTTGTCATCATTTCATCATCTTCTACCATACACTGCCAGAAAAAAGTAGTACAGCTGGCAATACGACGTATTTTGATTCGACGACGGCATATGCCATCTGGAAGATACTAATAATGGTTTCAACGACGTCCGCCAACAGATGGTGTAGTGGCATAGCTACCAGAGAGCCATGTGTCTACCCTTTAATAGGAAATGGTCAGAGACGGAAGACTCTGGCCGGACATGGTTATTACATACTTCCACCACCCACCACCCTACAAATCCCTCATCTGTCCTGTCCTCTGTTATGCCAGCGTTGCCTGGATCTCCACACTCACCCGCTTTTACAAGGCCCTCCAAATCCTAGAACGCCATGCCCTCCGCCTTGCCTTCTGTATCCGCCTTCCTTCCCCTCCTGCACAACCTCATCCCCTTCCACCACCTCCTCCTTTTCCTCCAACATTTCAGCATCCTTTACACTGTCTGTAGGCTTGATCCCCCCACCCCCTGGTTTCCTACTTCGTCTCCACCCCCGACCCGCCATTACCGCGCCTGTCTGTATCACTGTATCCCTCCCTGTCTCCACCACCACACCCTCCATCTCCTTCATCAGGGCAATTTCCAGCACCTCCCCCTTTCGAATGTTGAACTTCGCTGTGACATCTACCCTTCTTTCCAACTGTAATCTGGCCTTGTTCTCTCCCCTCCCCAGGGCTCCCCTTTTCCTCTCCCCTCCTACTCCCAGAGCAGATTTTCCTCCTTTCCACCCCTGAGTCCCTGCACCCCCTCCACAACTGTGTCCCTCCCACGCCGTTCCCTCCCCAGCCCTCTTCGATGCACACCAGCCCATCTGCCCCCTCCCTCTGCCACCCCTCCCATCCTTCTTCCCTTCTCCCTCATCGCCATGCCCCTGGCAGATCCTGTGTTTTGCTCATAGTCATAAGTGTGCTATGTCAGTGTTGTGTTTCGTACTGTTCTCCTGTGCATCAAGACCTGTGACTTTAATTGTGTGCTAGACTTGTACATACATAGTGTTACTGTCAGTGATCGTTATGTGTTACGTCGTCCATCGATTCTTTTATACTCCAGCCATACTTCGCCTTGTGTTCTTTTAACTGTCACAGTGGTTTTTTTTTTGCACAATACTTTTTTAAGGTTTTTATGTCTAGTTTACAGTCGCCCCCTTTTCGTCTGTTCTCTTCCATTATGTTCTCCCTTTTTCATATTTTTGTCCGCCACATTTTCTCCTTTGTAACTTTAAATGTCTTCTGTTGTATCATTATTGTCTTTTGGCTGAATGATGGTGAATTAAGGTACAATAAAGAAAATTTAAAAAAATGCCAGAAGGCTCAGTGTGGCGCAAAAGTGTGAAGCAAGCAGACAACTGTGCCATGGAGATGTACTCGTCCTTCCTACAGCCAATCAGAGAAAGGACAAATCGTGGTTCCCTGAACAGCGATATGATACTTTCGATGAATTGCCACACAAGTTGGACGTAGTACGTCAGTTGTGCAGTGATGCTTGTATCAGTGGTCACGTGAACATTCTCACAGCCGTACACGCAGTTCTGCACGTCCACGCAACATAGACGCCACCCAGGATCGTTGTTTAATAAGGGCAGCAGCGGCAGATGGTACAGCTACCACAGCACAGGTAAGGAGGCTTGTGAGCCCAGACGTGTCAACACGGACCGCTGCGAACCGTTTACCAGCAGTGGAACTACGGGCACGCACACGTCTTGCCCGTCTTCCAGTCTTGCCACAGCATCGACGTACACGGTTCGACTGGTCCGTCAGAGGATACTTGGAAGATGGAATGGCACGCCGTGGTCTTGAGCAATGAAAGCAGATTTTGTCTGCACGCAAGTCGTGGTAATTTTGCGCGTATTTTGTACACTGGGCGCTGCCTTGTAGAGTGCATTTGTCCAGGACACACTGGCCATATCCCGGGCCTTATCAATTAGGTCAAATGGCTCTAAGCACTATGGGACTTAACATATGAAGTGATCAGTCCCCTAGACCTAGAACTACTTAAACCTGACTAACCTAAGGACATTACACACATCCATGCCCGAGGCAGGATTCGAACCTGCGACTGTAGCAGCAGCACGGTTCCGGACTGAAGCGGCTAGAACCGCTCGGCCACAGCGGCCGGCTGCCGGGCTTAATCGTCTGGAGTGTGATAGTCTGACACTCTCGTAGACCTTTAGTGTTTCCGGATAGGATGCTACCCAGAGATCGGTATATGCAGAGTGTTGTTGGACCTCTTTCGCCGTCTTTGCGACAGTAAGGTGTTGTGTTGTTCCAACAGGAAAACGCTCGCCATCACGCTGCCCGTGAAACTCAAATGTGCTCTGCAAACTGTGCAGTAACTTCTCTGGCCAGCACGACCTCTAGACTTGTTTCCAATCAAGCACGTGTGGGATATGACTTGTGCGACTCGTCAGCCAACAACTCTTGTAGAACTACATGAACAGGTCGAACAGGCACCGCATAACGTGTCTCAGGACAGTATTCGCCATTTGTACGATCGATTGGTTGCGAGTGTCACTGTCTGCATTGCCGCCCATGGAGGCTACACCACGTAATAGTATGGGTGTTGCAGCATTGGTCTATACCTGGTATTTATCTGTAAATGCAATCATTTCATTTACTCCATATGCACCTGTTGTAACAGCAAATCTCGAGAGAACCAAAAACCTCTAAAAGAGTGTGCGAATGTTTTTCTGGCGGTGTATAATCATCCTCCATACAACATCAAAACGAACTGAAAGCTATTCCTTGTTTAATGTTTCGTTCGCAAGGATCTCGTCATCGATTAGACGTCAATTCCTCATCTTTCTTCCTTCTTTTGTTCATTATGCTATGTATAGTTTGACTAGTGTATATTACATTGAAACAGTTCATTTAAAACGACATTCAAGAAACTTCGATAAGGCATCGTGAGGTCCAATTGAGGTCGCGAGCTGAGGCGTCCCCAGCGCGTGTTTACGGAGTTCCAGAGCTAACACGTTAGCTTGCGTGTGACGTCACGCAGCGGCGGGTTGCAGGAAGGTCAGCAAGCAACAGTGTAGTGCGGGCAGCTGGTGTATTTTTAGCCTCTGACTACATGCATAGTGGTGAGTGCGCTCGTAACAAATTACCCTGCACGTGTCCCCATAAAGAGCGATACGTACGAACCTCTGCTGCCGTGCTGATTTTCTCTGGAGGCTGCACATGTCCGGTTAGCCACTGTCTGGTTGCTTTTCACGAATTGCCTGCCCGTCTCTCGCCTAGCCCAAGACGCAGGACGAGGTACAACCATGCTGTTAGGGTGTGTCTGTCATTAACATATTCTTGATCGTCTTCAGTCTTCTCACTGATAAGCTGCGGCACGCCCATACCTGGAGGAGAGGAGAGTTGGGGGAGGGGGGGGGGAGCGGCAAGAGGAGGTGCTTTTCCCCTCCTAAAGCAAGATTTTTAATTCAAAGCAGAGTTCTCACGAATTTCTAGCGAAACTTGTGACTTTATAATCACTATTTTTTCCCACGTTGTTGACGTCCGTTGCTTGTTTTGAGGACGATTTCGGCGCTATTCTCCAGTCAAAAAAGGTACAGACCTTTGCAGAACAGTGGCGCTATAGTGGCCGCTGTCTTTGTTGCTTCCTCATACAACCCTTCTCGAACTGCAGAAAGGGACTGGCCCAACGCACTGACCCGGGGCCAAAGCGGAAGTAATACGTGCCCCTCATCCGATCCCAATTTCCATAAGTTAGTCCCCTCCCCTTGCTGCACAATTTAATTACAACACTAGTTTACTGTTTCTCTTTGGATGTGGAAGCTCCGTGTGGGCAGGCCGATAATATATTTAATTTTACGTGACAAAGCTATCGTAGCGGACTCTTGACGAACAAGGCCAGGCTGCACTGTAGGTATGTTATAACATATGGAGTCAAATACACCACTCGAAGAAAGAAAATACCATTTTATTTACTAGGAGAAAGCAAAGACTTGTGAAATTTTCAAGGCCGAAAACATAATCACATCGGGAATTGGGACAATCTCATCTTCTGCATAGAGCGTGCATACAGTCACATAGCTCTGAATTCTGTACTTGAGAAGGCATTGCTGCACAATAATGTAGCAAACAAAGGAGACGAGGATAGGCTAGTCTGATGGTTATTTTGGGGGACTTTACACATTCATCTAGCTACACTTCATCAGTCAGCACAAAAACGTAGATTACGAAACTCATTTTGTTCAACTTTATGTTATCAGCCTACATTGTAAAATAGAAAGCACGAAAGTAATGCAACAAATCCATTAACACCATCGACTGTGAAATACTGTATGCAAAAAAAAGGAAAAAAAGAAATCATTGGAGCTGAATAAGAGATTTTTAAGTTTATTTCTCGTTTCTCCATTTCTACAGCTTCAGTGTGGTATTTTCATTTGTCATGATTTTTAATAGCTTTCTCTCAGTTGTTCTGATTTCTTTAAATTTGAGATTTTTAATTTTCAGTGGCAGCCAAACATCACGGAAACATGAGTAACTTGTTGTGAATATTTTCTATCTATATTTTTAAATCGTTGGACACCCTATATTTAATCGTTTGAGAGCTTAACTTTATGATTGTTGCAGTAGTGTCAGTGTCGTCCTAACCGCCGTCTGCTTCACGTCTGCTGTGCAGCGAGTTACCTTAATTTAAGTAATAACTGTATATTTCTTGCTTGTCACTTCTTCTTCCGTGTGTTTTTGCTTTTAGGAAGCTTTAATTATCGAGTGCTATTAATAGTGTTCCATAGATTTCGTGTTTGTTTTGAATACAGTCAGAGAGAGTCCCTTTAGTCAACCATAGTGCCAGTAGTGCTAGTGTTTGATTTCAATACAGTCCAGAGACAGGTAGTGCTATTTTCATTGTTTTCTACAAGAAGAGGCTAGCTACCACAGTTTAGTCAGCCTTTAGTGAATTAGCAGTCTAGTTAAAAGTTGATTGACTCTCATCAGTAAATCGATTCCTTAGGATGGATAGTATGTGTGACTGCTGTGTACGGACGCAGGAGGAGCTGGCCACTGTTCGCGAACAGCTGAGCGTGTTGATGGCCGCGGTCAGCCGTCTTCAGGCTGCTGCCTCGGAGTGTAGCGGCAGTGGGGAGTCTGGTACGTCGCAAGGTACACCCCAGGTGTTGTATGCTTCAACCACTGTCCCTGCTGTCGAGACATCTTCGCGGGTACCATGCGCGGTTGGGCCACCCTCTCCCCAAGGGGAGTGGCGGGTTCAGCGGCGTTCGCGGCGCACGAGGCGGAGGGTCAATGTGGAGGCTGTCCGTGTGGCATCGCCCGCTCTGCCTGTGAGTGGACATGTGGCTGCTCCTTCAGCAAGGTCCGAGCAGGCACACGGGGGGAGGGGTTTATTAGTCATTGGAGCTCCAACGTTAGACGGGTGATGGAGCCCCTTAGGGAAATAGCGGAAAGCTCGGGGAAGAAAGCCAGTGTTCACTATGTCTGCTTGCCGGGGGGTCTCATCCGAGATGTGGAGGAGGCCCTACCGGCGGCGATAGAGAGCACTGGGTGCACCCGACTGCAAATTGTTGCTCATGTCGGCACTAATGACTCCTGTCGTCTGGGTTCAGAGGTCATCCTCAGTTCGTACAGGCGGTTGGCGGAATTGGTGAAGGCGGAAAGCCTCGCTCGCGGGGTGGAATCAGAGCTAAATATTTGTAGTATCGTTCCCAGAACCGATCGCGGTCCTCTGGTTTGGAGCCGAGTGGAAGGCTTAAACCAGAGGCTCAGACGATTCTGCGGAGATCTGGGGTGCAAATTTCTGACCTCCGCTATCGGGTGGAGAAATGTGGGGTCCCCCTGAATAGGTCAGGCGTGCGCTACACCTACACGCCGGAAGCGGCTACAAGGGTAGCGGAGTACGTGTGGAGTGCACATGGGGGTTTTTTAGGTTAGAGAAATCCCTCCCTAGGCCCGACAAGACGCCCCCTGAGACGTGGCAAGGTAGGAGTAGGCATAATGCAACAGGGAATAACAATATTATTGTGCTAATAGTAAACTGCAGGAGCGTCTATAGAAAGGTCCCAGAACTGCTCTCACTAATAAACGGTCACAACGCCCATATAGTACTAGGGACATAAAGTTGGCTGAAACCAGACGTAAACAGTAATTAAATCGTAAACTCAGATTGGAATATATACCGCAGAGACAGGCTGGACAGTGAAGGCGGAGGCGTGTTTATAGCGATAAGAAGTTCAATAATATCGAAGGAAATTGACGGAGATCCGAAATGTGAAATGATTTGGGTGAAGGTCACGGTTAAAGCAGGCTCAGACATGGTAATTGGATGTCTCTATAGGCCCCTTGGCTGAGCAGCTGTTGTGGCTGAGCACCTGAAGGATAATTTGGAAAATATTTCGAGTAGATTTCCCCACCATGTTATAGTTCTGGGTGGACATTTTAATTTGCCGGATATAGACTGGGAGACTCAAACGTTCATAACGGGTGGCAGGGACAAAGAATCCAGTGAAATTTTTTAAAGTGCTTTATCTGAAAACTACCTTGAGCAGTTAAACAGAGAACCGACTCGTGGCGATAACACATTAGACCTTCTGGTGACAAACAGACCCGAACTATTTGAAACAGTTAACGCAGAACAGGGAATCAGCGATCATAAAGCGGTTACGGCATCGATGATTTCAGCCGTAAATAGAAATATTAAAAAGGGTGGGAAGATTTTTCTGTTTAGCAAAAGTGACAAAAAGCAGATTTCAGAGTACCTGACGGCTCAACACAAAAGCTTTGTCTCAAGTACAGATAGTGTTGAGGATCAGTGGACAAAGTTCAGAACCATCGTACAATATACGTTAGATGAGTACGTGCCAAGCAAGATCGTAAGAGATGGAACAGAGCCACCATGGTACAACACCCGAGTTAGAAAACTGCTGCGGAAGCAAAGGGAACTTCACAGCAAACATAAACGTAGCCAAAGTCTTGCAGACAAATAAAAATTACGCGAAGCGAAATGTAGTGTGAGGAGGACTATGCGAGAGGCGTTCAATGAATTCGAAAGTAAAGTTCTATGTACTGACTTGTCAGAAAATCCAAAGAAATTTTGGTCTTATGTCAAAGCGGTAGGTGGATCAAAACAAAATGTCCAGACACTCTGTGACCAAAATGGTACTGAAACAGAGGATGACAGACAAAACTCGAAATACTAAATGTCTTTTTCCAAAACTGTTTACAGAGAAAGACTGCACTGTAGTTCCTTCTCTAGATTGTTGCACAGATGACAAAATGGTAGATATCGAAATAGATGGCAGAGGGATAGAAACACAATTAAAATCGCTCAAACGAGGAAAGGCCGCTGAAACTGATTGGATACCAGTTCGATTTTACATAGAGTACATGAAGGAACTTGCCCCCCCCCCCCCCCCCCCTTCTTGCAGCGGTATAGACCTATATAACGTCGATCAGTTGTAGAATTTTGGAACATTTATTATGTTCGGGTATAATGACTTTTCTGGAGACTAGAAATCTACTCTGTAGGAATCAGCATGGGTTTCGAAAAAGACTGTCATGTGAAACCCAGCTCGCGCTACTCGGCCACGAGACTCAGAGGACCATAGACACGGGTTCACAGGTAGATGCCGTGTTTCTTGACTTCCGCAAGGCGTTCGATACAGTTCCCCACAGTCGTTTAACGAACAAAGTAAGAGCATATGGACTATCGAACCAATTGTGTGATTGGATTGAGGAGTTCCTAGGTAACAGAACGCAGCATGTCATTCTCAATGGAGAGAAGTCTTCCGAAGTAAGAGTGATTTCAGGCGTGCCGCAGGGGAGTGTCATAGGACCGTTGCTATTCACAGTATACATAATTGACCTTGTGGATGACATCGGAAGTTCACTGAGGCTTTTTGCAGATGATGCTGTGGTGTATCGAGAGGTTGTAACAATGGAAAATTGTACTGAAATGAAATGCAGGAGGATCTGTAGCGAATTGACGCATAGTGCAGGGAATGGCAATTGAATCTCAATGTAGACAAGTGTAATGTACTGCGAATACACAGAAAGATAGATCCCTTATCATTAGCTACAAAATAGCAGGTCAGCAACTGGAAGCAGTTAAATCCATAAATTATCGGGGAGTACGCATTAGGCGTGATTTAAAATGGAATGATCATATAAAGTTAATCGTCGGTAAAGCAAATGCCAGACTGAGATTCATTGGAAGAATCCTAAGGAAATGCAATTCGAAAACAAAGGAAGTAAGTTACAGTACGCTTGTTCGCCCACTGCTTGAATACTGCTCAACAGTGTGGGATCCGTACCAGATAGGGTTGATAGAAGAGATAGAGAAGATCCAACGGAGAGTAGCGCGCTTCGTTACAGGATCATTTAGTAATCGCGAAAGCGCTACGGAGATGATAGATAAACTCCAGTGGAAGACTCTGCAGGAGAGACGCTTAGTAGCTCGGTACGGGCTTTTGTTAAAGTTTCGAGAACATACCTTCACCGAAGAGTCAAGCAGTATATTGCTCCCTCCTACGTATATCTTGCGAAAAGACCATGAGGATAAAATCAGAGAGATTAGAGTTCACACAGAAGCATACCGACAATCCTTCTTTCCACGAACAATACGAGACTGGAATAGAAGGGAGAACCGATAGAGGTACTCAGGGTACCCTCCGCCACACATCGACAGGTGGCTTGCGGTGTATGGATATAGATGTAGATGTAGATCGAAAAGGGCTCTTCAATATATGCTACTGAAACATGCTTAAAAGTGTTAACTGGACTGTTATCAACTGTTAGAGATAAAATAAGTTTTGCACACACCTTATCAGTATTAGTTTTTGGGGAGGACACGTTTGCAAACACGCCGAATCACCACAAAAAAATTCAATTTTGGAATCCTGTTCCCTATTGGAAAAATTTCCGCCGGCCGTTGTGGTCGAGCGCTTCTAGACACCTCAGAGCGGAACCGCTACTGCTGCTTCGGTTGCAGGTTCGAATCTTGCCTCGGGCATGGATGTGTGTGATGTCCTTAGGTTAGTTAGGTTTAAGTAGTTCTAAGTTCTGGGGGACTGATGACCTGAGATGTTAAGTCCCATAGTGCTCAGAGCCATTTGAACCATTTGAAAAATATCTGCGGACGCCCTTCGGCCCGCCACGCCTTTCTATGCTGCACCAACATCGTCATGTGAAAGAAGCACTTATACCCAATGTCCTCAGTTATTTATTCGACTACTCTCTCTGTGTTCCCTTACAGTTTTTACCTTCTACAACTCCCTCTAGCACCACAGAATTTATTACCTGATGTCTTAGCGCACATCCTGTCCCTCCTTTTTGTCAGTATTTTCCACATATTCCCTTTATTAACGATTTTGCGGAGGATTATTTCATTTTTTTAGTAGCCCTCCTAACCTTCAGCATCATTCTACAAATACACATCTCAAACACTTCTATTCTCTTCGATTCCAGTTTTTCAGCACTACCATACAGTAAGCTACCATATAATACTGTGCTACAAATCGTCAGAAGTGTCTTCCTCAAATTAAGGCCTATGTTTAATACTGGTAGGAATGCCCTCTTTACCCACGCTCGTCTGCTTGTTATATCCTCCTTGCTTCATCCGACGCGCGTAATTTCGCTTCCAGGTTAGTACAGCAGAATAGTTACACTTCTCCCACATCGCGGTACTGAACATAAATGTTACCGTAAGTACACTGGAGCACGAAGGAAACTGGTGTAGGCATGAGAATTAAAATACAGAGATATGTAAACAGGCAGAATACGGCGTTACGGTCGGCAACGCCTATATAAGACAACAAGTGTACGGCGAAGTTGTTAGATCGGTTACTACTGCTATATAGCTACACGATTTCAGTGATTTTGAACGTGGTGTTATAGTCGGCACACGAGCGATGGGACACAGCATCTCCGAGGTAGCGATAAAGTGGGGATTATCCCGTACGACCATTTCATGAGTGTACCGTGATTATCAGGAAGCCGGTAAAATGTCCAATCTCCGACGTCGCTGTGGACGGAAGAAGATCCTGCAAGAACGGGACCAACGACGACTGAAGAGAGTCGTTCAACGTGATAGAAGTGCAACACTTCCTCAAATTTCTGCGGATTTCAATGCTGGGCCTTCAACAAGTGTCAGCGTGCGAACTATTTAACGAAACATCATCGATATGGGCTTTCGGAGCCGAAGGCCCACTCGTGTACCCTTGATGACTGCACGGCACAAAGCCTTACGCCTTGCCTGTGTCCGTCAACACCAACATTTGACTGTTGGTGAACGGAAACATGTTGCCTGGTGGGACGAGTCTCGTTTCAAATTGTAACGAGCGGATGGACGTGTACGGATATGGGGACAACTTCATGAATCCACGGACCCTGCATGTCAAGCTGGTGCAAGTTTTGTAACGGTGTGGAGCGTGTGCAGTTGGAGTGATATGGGACCCCTGATACGTCTAGATACGACTCTGACAGGTACCACGTACGTAAGCATCCTGTCTGATCACCTGCATCCATCCATGTCCATTGTACATTCCTACGGACTCGGGAAATTCCAGCAGGACAATGTGACACTCCACACGTCCACAATTGTTACAGAGTGGCTTCAGCAACACTCTTTTGAATTGAAAAACTTCCGCTGGCCACCAAACGCCCCAGTCATGAACATTATTTTGCGTATCTGGGATGCCTTGCAACGTACTGTTCAAAAGAGATCTCCACCTCTCGTACTCTTACGGATTTATGGACGGCCCTGCATGATTCATGGTGTCAGTTCTCTCCAGCACTACTTCAGACATTAGTCGAGACCACGCAACGTCGTTTTGCGGGCGTTCTGCTTGCTCGCGGGAACCCTACACAATATTAGACAGGTGTAACAGCTTTTTCGGCTCCTCAATGTATAATTGCTAATGTGGTTTCTTATACTCCTCATTACATTCGTCTTTCTTTAGTTTACTTTCAGGCTACACTGAATGCTAATTAAGCTGTTCATTTCATTCAGTATGTCCTGTACCTCTTTCTCATTTTCACTGACTCTGCCACACATTTGTATAGTACTATGTTATTCAGTACTACATGAATCGGTAATTAATTTCTCTTACTGCCATCTGGAAGCAAGTTGGTTAACGCTACAGTGGCCTAATAAACAACAACACACGAAGGAAATCCGTATTCCTAGGTTTTCGTAATGCGTTTAACACGATGCCTCACGCAGACTGCTAACGAAGGTACGAGAAAACAGAATAGGTCCACAGATATGTGAGTGGTTCGAAGACTTCTTAAGTTATAGAACCCAGCATGTTGTCCTCGACGGCGAGTGTTCGTCAGAGGCGTTTGCTCATCAGAGACAAGGGTATCTTCAGGGGTGCCCCGAGGCATAGTGTTATAGGGCCAGTATTATTCTCTATATACATAAATGACCTGACGGTCACGGTGGGCAGCAGTCTGCGGTTGTTTGCTGATGATGCTGTGGGGTGCAGGAAAACATCATCGTTGAATGACTGCCGCAGTATACAAGATGACTTAAACAAAACTTCTGGTTGATGCGATGAATAGGAGATAGCTCAAAATATAGAAAAATGAAAGTTAATGCAGATGTGTACTACAAACGGTCCCGTATTGTTCTAATGTAGCATTGGTAGTATGTTATACACTGAAGGGCCAAGAAAACTGGTACACTTGCCTAATAACGTGTAGGGCCCCAGAGAGAACACAGAAGTGTCGCAACACGACATGGCATGGACTCGACTAATGTCTTGAAGTAGTTCTGGAGGGAACTGACACCATGCATCCTGCAGGGCTGTCCATAAACCCGTAAGAGTGCGAGGAGGTGGAGATCCCTTCTGAACAGCACGTTGCAAGGCATCCCAGATATGCTCCATAATGTTCAGGTCTGGGGAGTTTGGTGGCTAGGGGAAGTGTTTAAATTCAGAAGAGTGTTCCTGGAGCGCCTCTGTAGCAATTCTGGACTAGTGGGGTGCCATATTGTCCTGCTGGAATTGCCCAAGCCCGTTGGAATTCACATGAAGGCATGCAGGTGATCAGACAGGATGCTTACGTACGCGTCACCTGTCACAGTCGTATCTTGACGAATCACGGGTCCCATATCACTCCAACTGCACATGCCCCACACCATCACAGTCTTTTAACCAGTTTGAACAGCTCCCTGCTGACATGCATGATCCATGGGCACATGAGGTACGTCCATCCGCTCGATGCAGTTTGAAACGAGACTCGTCCAACCAGGCAACATGTTTCCAGTCATCAACAGTCCAACTTTGGTGTTGACGGGCCCAGGCGAGGCGTAAAGCTTTGTATCGTACAGTCATCAAGGGTACACGAGTGGGTCTTCAGCTCCGTAAGCCCATATCGTCGGTTACCACGCTGATACTTGTTGACGGCCCAGCACTAAAACCTGCAGCAATTTGCGAAAGGGGTGCACTTCTGTCACGTCGAACAATTCTCTTCAGTCGTCGTTGGTCCCGTTCTTGCAGGATCTTTTTCCGGCCGCAGCGATATCGGATAATTGATGTTTTACCGGAGTCTTGGTATTCACGGTACACTCATGAAATGGTCGCACAGGAAAATCCCCACTTCATAGTTACTTCGGAGATGCTGTGTCCCATCGCTCGTGCGCCGACTATAACACCACGTTCAAAGTCACTTAAATCTTGATAGAGCCGCGCGGGGTAGCCGTCTGGTGTCATGCATCTTGTCACGGTCCGCGGGGCTCTCCGCGTCCCCCCCCCCCCCCCCCCCACAGGAGTTCGAGTCCTCCCTCGGGCATGGGTGTGTGTGTTGTCCATAGCGTAAGGTAGTTTAAATTAGATCAAGTAGTGTGTAAGCTTAGGGATCTATGTCCTAAGCAGATTGATCCCATAACATCTTACTACAAGAAATGTTGATTACCTGCCATTGTAACAGCAGCAACCGACGTAACAAGTGCACCACACACTTGTCGTCTTATATAGGCGTTGCCGCAGCGCCGTATTCTGCCTGTTTACATATCTCTATGTTTGAGTACGCATGCCGCTACCAGTTTCATTGGCGCTTCAGTGTATGACACAGACAGGTCGATTAAAAACCTGGGCGTAGCGTTGCAAAGTAATATGAAATGGTAAGAACATATATGGACTGTAGTTGGGAAGGCGAATGGGCGACTTAGTTTTTTTGGAAGAGTTTTAAGAAAGTGTGTTTCACTAGTAAAGGAGGCTGCGTAAAAGTCACTAGTGCCACACATTCTTGAGTCCTGCTCGTGTGTCTGGAATCCTCACCAGGTCGGATTAAAGGAAGAAATCGAATTGATTCAGAAGCGAACTGCTAGATTTGTCACCGGTGGGTTCGATCAACGCACAAGTATTACGGAGATGCTTCGGAAGCTCAATGGGAATCCCCGGTGGTGAAGACAACATTCTTTTCGAGGAGAACCGGCGTTTGAAGCTGACTGCAGTCGATCGTGCTGCCGCCAACGAGCTTTTCGCGTAAAAGCCATTAACATAAGAGTAGTTAGGACTCGTACAGAGGCATATAGACAGTCGTTTTCCCCTCGTTCTGTCTGCGAATGGAACAGGAAGGAAATAATTACCAGTGGTACAACTTACCGTACGCCACACACCATACGGTGGCTTGAGCAGTATGTAGGTAGAAACAGATGGATATATAATTTGCCAGGAAGCTTCAAATCAGCGCACACTCCGCTGCTGATTCGATACCTCTAGAACAAGAGGTATGATTTGCGTTACTGTGTAACATTTATGTAAATGTGCAAAAAAATTTCCAATCAACTATCGAAGTCTACCATGAAATTAGCAAGAGATAAGCATGCTGATAGCTAGCCTAAATTCATTGCATAAACTATCAAGACATAGCACCAGGCAATTGACATTTTAATCTTATCTATAGTTTTCATTGGGCTACTAAAGAATTTGAGAAAAGAAATAAACGTAAATGAAATACGACAGTAACGGCTCATCTAAATGCTCCGTTGTTGACGATGATAGTTTACTTGCTATAAGTTCGTTGTGGGAAAAAAGACAGCCTCACTTATCTTCATGTATATTTGCGTGTTTTTCTCGAATCTCTCATCCCGAAAAAAATAAATTATATTCTCTTGTACTGTTACCTCTATACATAAAAAATAGCATTATGGATTACGTCACCTGCGAGGTACGTCACGCTGTTCAAGAGTAAAGAGTAGATTAGTTTTTGCAACTCAATTCTTTTCGGAAGACGCTCTGACGACTGTTGTACAGGGAAATTTTTTTGATATCTGCGTTACCAGGGATGGGGGGATGGTGCCTGGCACTTGTACGTGAATGTTGCTATAATGAACCTACAAATATTCCACTATGTCCGTTTAGAGACGGCCGTGACTTCTCTATTTCTTAAAGTAATTTTTATTACCAATCATATTTGTATTTATGGATTTGTATTTATGGAATCATAAGCGTGATTGGTAATAAAATTATTTTTTAAAAAGTCTTATAGCTGGAAAGGACTGTTAAATTCTCCCCGGTTACAAACAGACAGAGGCAGTGTTAACAAACAGAACCATGCGAGGCGCCAGACAGTACAAATTTAGAGCACTCTTGTCACGCAACTACATTTTTTAAGAGGTCGGCACTCCGTAGTCACGCGATACTCCTGCGCACGCCATTTCCGAAAAGGCTCTGGCAGAACTCGGTACTGCAAATATCCATGTTGGATCTAGGGCTGCAAGTGGCTTGCTGATTATAATGTCTGAATCAGGATTCTATAACAGCAATAACGCATTTTTTCTCGTCTATGGGGGTGCATGCTAACTGTTCAGAAACGTACTGAGGAGAGTCAAGGTGCCATTTGTGTTTCCGATTTTCGCAAAGTTTTTTTGTCGCATATCTCGATCTTTTTTTTCCCAATATTGCTCATTTAATGTAATCCACATGTAATATGGCTTACATAAATTAACCCATATAGGTTCGACCAGCGTGTAAAGATCACCTAAGTTAAATCGTATGAGAGGTAATACATTTTGTTGTTCCATGGATGCAGCAGTGGACCAAGACAGAATATACCTGCTACTATGAAAATCTTATTACTGTCACCTGCTTCGAGTGTTAGCAATCTTCCTCAACACCTGCTTATCTACATGAATAGATCTTTGTAAAACTATGAGGGACACAGTATGTACCTGTATAATGCTTTAAAACCTCAGAGGTTTCTCAGTTGTGAGTATGCTACACCATCTTCTGGTAACGACTCTCCACAGACTTCCCTCTCCTGTTGTTATCTCGAATGTTCCATCATTTCTGCTTTATATATTGACGTAGTATTTAACACACTTAGTGTTTACAATTTCCGACAGACTTGGTTTGACCTATCCTGACCTCTTCCACAATGTACGTTCATTAATGTAATCCGTATCTAATATGGTTTACGCAAATTCACCCAAAAAGGCTCGTCTAGTACGAAAAGGTCATCGTAGTTTAATCTCAGCACTACATTTTTTCCCATGCATGCAGTAGTAGACGAAGGCAGGAAATCAGGAAATATATGGGGTCAGCGGTTCACACAAAGCATAGAGGTTTGGAGATAAGGGAGCAAGACCCGACTCAGTTCTTAGGTACGAGTTTTCCATGAAACAGGCAGCAACAGATCGCTGTTTAAGACATTCGTATTAAAATTCTGCTGCTCCCACTAACAATAATACCGGAAAATAAACCATCAGTCCATCATCGAACAGAGAAAGAAGTCTTAACATATTCTAATGATAAACTGTATTGAATAAACTAAACTATATGGAAGAGAAGAACAATTTTAAATGCAGTTAAGGATATGCTGTTTGAAAAACCTGTAGAGATAAAAGTTGGGTTCACTAGACCTCACTCAGCTTGGTGTTAACGGAGCAGCTGTGTTCTTAACTCCTCCGATCACTGAATTGACATAACCAGTTCTTTAATTAGGGACCTAATTTTAACGTGGACTCTGAACGAAGAAGCAGCTTTATATTTTTCAATGACCTGCCTCCTAGACCGAAAACGTAATGTAACGGAACTAATTACAGCACAGAATGTAAAATTTAGCTATAGGGAGCAATGGCTATTCTCACTACCTTTCTTTAATCGGCTGTTTTTATTGTTTTGATTTATTTACAATCGATATCGAAGAAGAAGACTCTAGCTATGCGGAAGGTAAGCACTAATAGAGTAGCCTCTGTGCTTCGTAAGAAAATATTTCACCACTGACGTCCCCAGTTACCACCGCCTTGGAAGCCACAACACAAAATGGAAAACTGACTGGTCCTCTCCTGTAGAAGGATGTCATGGGAATGGGAAAGGAGATTTGGAAGAGGGTTGGTTGCTCGTTGATTAAGATGAAGATTTAATAATTCGGGTGAAATTATGAAATGTGGTTTTGAATCTGCGGGGGGCGTTCGATAAGTAACGCAACACTTTTTTTCTGAAAACAGGTTCGTTTTATTCAGGATTCCATTACACCATATTATGTCCCAGTCTTTTGGCTATAAAATCTTGTTTTTCAGCATAATCTCCGTTCAAAGTGGCGGCCTTACGCCATGTTACTGGGAGCCTGTATGCCCGCATGGTACCACTCTTATGGTCTCTACTTCTACATCTACATCCATACTCCATAAGCCACCTGACGGTGTGTGGCGGAGGGTACGTTGAGTACCTCTAATCGGTTCTCCCTTCTATCCCAGTCTCGTATTGTCTGTGGAAAGAAAGATTGTTGGTATGCCTCTGTGTGGGCTCTAATCTTTCTGATTTTATCCTCATGGTCTCTTCGCGAGATATACGTAGGAGGAAGCAACATACTGCTTGATTCCTCGGTGAAGGTATGTTCTCGAAACTTCAACGAAAGCGCGTAACGAGCTACTGAGCGTCTCTCTTGCAAAGTCTTCCACTGGAGTTTATCTATCATCTCCGTAGCGCTTTCGCGATTACTAAATGATCCTGTAACGAAGCGCGCTGCTCTCCGTTGGATATTCTCTATCTTTTCTATCAACCCTATCTGGTACGGATACCACACCAGTGAGCAGTATTCAAGCAGTGGGCGAAAACGTGTATTGTAACCTACTTCCTTTGTTTTCGAACTACATTTTCTTAGGATACTTCCAATGAATCCTAGTCTGCTATCTGCTTTAGACGATTAATTTTATATGGTCATTCCATTTTAAATCACTCCTAATGCGTACTCCCAGATAATTTATGGATTTAACTGCTTCCAGTTGCTGACCTGCTATATTGTAGCTAAATGATAAAGAATCTTTCTTTCTGTGTATTCGCAGCACGTTACACTTGTCTACATTGAGATTCAATTGCCTTTTTCCTGCACCATGCGTCAATTCCTTGCAGATCCTCCTGCATTTCAGTACAATTTTCCATTGTTACAACCTCTCTATATACTACAGCATCATCTGCAAAAAGCCTCAGTGAACTTCCAATGTCATCCACAAGGTCATTTATATATATTGTGAATAACAACGGTTCTAGGACACTACTGCGGCAAACCTGAAATCACCCTTACTTCGGAAGACTTCTCTCCATTGAGAATGACATGCTGCGTTCTGCTATCTAGGAACTCTTCAATCCTATCACACAATTGTTCTGATAGTCCATATGCTCTTACTTTGTTCATTAAACAACTGTGGGAAACAATATCAAACACCTTGCGGAAATAAAGAAACACGGCATCTACCTAGGAAACCGTGTCTATGGCCCTCTGTGCCTCGTGGACGAATAACGCGAGCTGGAATTCACATGATCGTCTTTTACGAAACCCATGCTGATTCCTACAGAGTAGATTTGTAGTCTCCAGAAAAGTCATTACACTCGAACATAATACGTGTTCCAAAATTCTACAACTGATCGACGTTAGGGATATAGGTCTATAGTTCTGCACATCTGTTCGACGTCCCTTCTTGAAAACGGGGATGACCTGTGCCCTTTTCCAATCTTTTGGAACGCTTTGCTCTTCTAGAGACCGACGGTACACCGCTGCAAGAAGGAGGGCAAGTTCCTTCGCGTACTCTGTGTAAAATCGAACTGGTATCCCATCAGGTCCAGCGGCCTTTCCTGTTTTGAGAGATTTTAATTGTATTTCTATCCCTCTGTCATCTATTTCGATAACTACCTATCTGTCATCTGTGCGGCAATCTAGAGAAGGAACTAAAGTGCAGTCTTCCTCTGTGAAAGAGCTTTTTGAAAAAGACATTTAGTATTTCGGCCTTTTGTCTGTCATCCTCTGTTTCAGTCGACGTCGGAACCATCGTATTGCTGTATCCCCATCATCCACGTACTGCTTCCCGCGGAGTGCATCCTTCATTTGGCCAAACAAATGGATGTCGGAAAGTACGAGGTCCGGGCTGTATGATGGACGTGGAAGAACAGTCTAATGGAGTTTTGTGAGGTCCTTCGTGGTGCGCACCTTGAGTGAGGACTTGCGTTGTCGTGGAGAGGTTCTTTGCATTTTTGTGGTGACGAACATGCTGAAGTCGTTTCTTCAGTTTCCTGAGGGTAGCACAATACACTTCGGAGTTGATCGTAGCACCGTGAAGGAGGGCATCAAACAGAAAAACCCCTTCAGAGTCCCAGAAGATTATCGCCATGACTTTACCAGTTGAGGGTGCGCCTTTGAACATTTTCTTCGGAGAAGAGATGGTATGGCGCCACTCCTTGGATAGCCGTTTTGTTTCAGGGTTTAAGTGATGAACCCATGTTTCACCGCCTGTGACGCTGCTGGACAAAAATTGTAACGATCAGCCTCGTAAAGCACAAGCAATTCCACACAGATGGTTTTCTTGCTATATGTGCTTTGGGGGCAAAAAGAGAGCCACACTTACCTTCACGTATATTTGGTTTTATCGAAGCACTCACCTCGAAAGAAATACATTACATTCCCTTGAACTGTTGTCTTTCTACGTCATCTGAGAGGTACGTCATACTGTTCAAGAGTGAAGAATCGATTAGTGTTTACAACTCAGTTCTTTTCGGAAGGCGTTTATCATCATAGTTTTGGTGACTATCGCACAGGGAAAATTTACTATCTGCATTACCAGAGATGGGGTGATGGCTCTGACACTTGTACGTAAATGTTGCTATGATGAATCTGCCAACATTACACTATGTTCGTTAGGCGGCCGTGACTATTTCTTAAAATAATTTTTATCACCAATCATATTTATATTTACGGAAACATAACGTGATGTCTGGATATAAAATACTTTTTAAATAGTCTTATAGCTGGAAAGGACGATTAAATTCTTCCCTGCTACAAATAGACAGAGACAGTGTTAACAAACAGAACTGCGCTCTTTATGGTCTTCTGTCAGGCGGCGAGGAACCCAGCAGGAACACACCTCTGAGTATCCCAACTGGAGGATGAGTATGTCAACACTACCAACAGAGACGTCCAGTTGTGCAGCAAGGTGTTTCATTGTGATCCGTCCATAACCTCAAATGAGATTCTTTTCTATGTCCATCCCTTTGACTGGAGGCCGGGGGACTACGGCCGTTCACTGTTGTAAGAAATGAAACACCTACAGCCGTCATTATGATGTCATTTATTGTGAAACTACCAGTTTCGCCACTTCAATGCACCATCAGTTGATGATTGGAGAGACGACATCACAGTTACAGGTAGTCAGTGTGTTGGCCACTGATGCATCATATATAGGAATTGTGATAACACCTTCAGCATCAACTAAGGCCTGAAGATGGTCACTGAAGCGCCGAAATAATGACGTCATTAGGACGGCTATAGGTGTTTCCTTTTCTTCCAGTCATATGAGACTGTCCACACGTTCCAGCATTGCAAGAGGCACAGCTGTGTGCGGCCGGCCGGTACGCGGGAGATCGGTCAGATTTGCGTGATCATTTTGCGATGATGACAGACGCTTCGCCCAACGACTCACCGTGATTTTGTGTACTGCCAGACCTCCGTAGACATTCTGCAAGCGCCTGTGAATATCTGCGATCCGTTGGTTATCCGCCAAAACAAACTCAATGTCAGCTGTCTGCTTGGAACACACCACCGTTACAGACGCCATTTTGAAGGCTACGTATAGCGGCCCCACATATCGAAACTTCATGAGTTCAAAATGGTTCAAATGGCTCTAAGCACTACGGACTTAACATCTGAGGTCATCGGTCCCCTAGACTTTATTTAGAACTACTTAAACCTAACTAACCTAAGAACATCACAAACATCCATGCCCGAGGCAGGATTCGAATCTGCGACAGTAGCAGCAGCGCGGTTCCGGACTGAAGCGCATAGAACCGTTTGGCCACAGCGGCCAAGCAAACTTCATGAAACTACAGGGGCTAAAGCGGAAATATTGTAAGTAGGCTGTTTAGGTTTTCTTATTGGTAACGCCACGTAGCGCTCTGTATGAAAATCACTGGCTGTGCTGTGTGCAGTCTGTGGCTGGTTTGCATTGTTGTCTGCCATTGTAGTGTTGAGCAGCTGGATCTTAACAGCGCGTAGCACTGCGCAGTTGGAGGTGAGCCGCCAGCAGTGGTGGACGTGGGGGGAGAGATGGCGGAGTTTTGAAATTTGTAAGAATTGGTGTCATGAAGTGATATATACATTATGACTATTAAGGTAAATACATTGTTTGTTCTCTATTAAAATCTTTCATTTGCTAACTATGTCTATCAGTAGTTAGTGCCTTCAGTAGTTTGAATCTTTTATTTAGCTGGCAGTAGTGGCGCTCGCTGTATTGCAGTAGCTTGAGTAACGAAGATTTTTGTGAGGTAAGTGATTTGTGAAACGTATAGGTTAATGTTAGTCAGGGCCATTCTTTCGTAGGGATTTTTGGAAGTCAGATTGCGTTGCGCTAAAAATATTGTGTGTCAGTTTAAGCACAGTCCTGTATAATTTTTCTAAGGGGACATTTCATATGTCGACCCTTAGACGAGGATACCTCACTGGAATCTTCTGATTTTTTCTTGTAGTTCGTGTAATTAATGTAGATTTTGTTTATTGCTAGCGCGTAATTGTAGAGAGAATCTCCTTTGTAGTTGTAGTCTTTCATTGTTGTACAGTACAATAGTTGTGGCATGCATGTAGACTTGCACCAAGTATTTCGCAGCTGCGCTTGCAATTAACTAGATATTATTTTCAGTGCTACGTTAATGTGTTCTCTTATTTTTGCTCTTCAAATTGTGCTTTTCTGTGTTGTCATGTGAAATATTGTGACAATAATGGCGTGTGAAAAACGTAATACTAGGCTCCAAAGTAAACTGAGAAATGACAGTGAAGACGAAAGCAGTGTGTTAGCGCCACCGAGTAATGAATTAACTAATGTTCAGAATAGTAATTTGGTAATTGTGCATAGGGAAATGGAGCGGGCTGCAAACAATGGTGTAGACAGTGAAACAGTTTGTGAACAGGGAAGCATTATTGACCGATCGGTCGGCAACAGCTCGCATCAGGAATCCGAAATGATAGGACACAATCTTGCAAATACTGTACATTCAGGTTTTGCGTCCTCACCGTTTTCTCAAAAAAGTCAAGACACATTTTTTGCTTGTCAAAATGTGAATGTTGCCGGTGCAAATGCACTGCCGAAAAGCACAGAGGAACAGATTCCAGACACTAATACATTATTATTGCAATTAATGCAACAAATGAAACAAAATCAGAGACAACACAGCAACAGTTAGACACAATGGAACAAAATCAGAGACAACCACAGCAAAATCTTCGAAAGTTAGACACAATGGAACAACACCAGAGACAAACACAGCAACAGTTGGACACAATGGAACATAATCTTCAAAAGTTAGACACAATGGAACAAAATCTTCGGAAGTTAGACACCACACTTGAACAAACACGTGGAGATTTAACTACTGAGTTACATAACATTGAATCGAAATGTCAAAAAATCTGTAATGATGTAAAAACACAAATATGTGAGCATTTCCAACCTATTTTTTCGCGGCATGAAAACGCATTACAGAATCACGAAGCAGCTATAAAAGAATTGCAAACTATTGTTCGTGAAAATCACGACACCTTGCAAGCTAAAATGGACTCAGTTGCATCCACCGATTCGGTTACGCAACTTGCAAGAACTCAGGAAAACTTAAAGGACACCGTAGATTTGATTTCAACACAAATGGACACTCTGAAACTTGGTTCAGAAAAACACACTGAGGAAATGTGTTCACTATCGGAGAAAGTAGCCGAACTTTCGGATCAGTTCACTAGTTTATCTGCAAAGGTAGATGATGATCTGAATGACACAAGACCTGTAGCCATCACTGACACAGAAGAGTATGAACAAATTAAGAAATTCAAACAAAATCAGAATCAAATTAATACGCAATACAAAAGAGAAATCCGGAAAGTACAAGATCAGTTGACGCAGGTAATACAAAAATTACATATTTCAGAGGACACTCGCGCTCCAACACGGGAAGAGGAACTTAGAAATACGGAAAAGCCTCAAAATAATAACACAGGGCTTTTCGAAAATCATGAAAGAAATTGGCAAGGTGCACCACTTTAATTATATAGACATTAAGATGTGAATCGACATCTCCCTTTTCTGCATTGTTGTCTTTACTGTAATATCTTTTCTGCTTGAGCTTTGTCATGTTTAGTTATAAGCTGTTGCATTTGCTTCTGCTGTGTGCCAGGCATAGTGCTACTGAATTTCACTTTGTATTACTCTGTTAAGCCAGTTTTATTACGGATTTATTTTTCTTGTTTGCTGTGCATTGCCTTATATTAGTTTTAATATTGCTGCTTCTTTGACAACTTCCATTTTATTTCATTGTTGTTTATATTAATTATTTTGTGCTGCTGCATTGCCTCGTCCCTTAGTTAAGCATCTGAGCTCAGTAGATTTAAGTTAGCTTAAGAGGGGGTAACCTATATAAGAGAATGAGTTGCGATGAATTTGAAGAAATGCACTGAGAGGTTATATGAGAAAAGTACAGAAAGCAGTTATAGATAGGACTTTTTGGAAATAATGAAGAACGAAGGGAGATCTCCGAGAAGTAAAGAAAGTTTTGTTTGCAAAATACTGCAGTAAAACAAACCCTGCCCTTTCCTTGTGTTATCCCACTATGTGTTTGTGTACCCTTGTGTATTTATGTTCTTCCTGTCTTTATATGTTTATCTGATAAGACTTATGTTGCAGATTTTTTCTAATACTAAGCTACATTCACTATGATGAGGAATACTGTTATCCTCAAATATAATTTGCATTAATAATATGTTATTTACTTTGTAAAGATGTTTACACATTATTTCTTCTGTTTTGTTCTAATGCTCATGTGTGAAGTTGATGTTTCAAAAGTTATTCTAAACTTTTATGTATGTACTTATGTCGTAATTTTTTTAACACTGATGTATTTGCTATTTCGATTCTTTTGTAAAGCCTGTACTACTACAAATGTTATCTGTATTGTTATGTTCTTTAATGATATATTTTGTACCTTTGTTATTGTATTCTTATGTTATAAAATTGTAATTGAACCAGTTCATCAAATTAAGTAACTTGTAAATTACATTTCACTGCACACATTTCTGTTGGTCATAGTATATGGACAATGTGTGAGAAGTAGGGACTGATAGTGTTTGCACGTGTGTTAATAATTCAGTAAGGGACTGGATAACAGTATTGCTGGTTGTAAGGACATTTCAAAAACAATTTTTGTGAGTGCACAAGTGGTGGTTATGGACTTGCTATATTATCCGAAAGACTCTTCAATGGTGATTGTGCTCCTGCACAGTCAAACAGATGGCTGCTGGCCATCTCTACAAGGACTACAGTGGGTCTACACCTTTGATGACTCACCAATACCATTATTTCTACAAGGACTTCAGTGGGTCTGCACCTCTGGTGGCCTACCAATACCATAATCTCTACTAGGACTACAGTGGGTCTGCTCTGTGATGATCTACCTACCAATAGTCTTCAACTTCGACTGACTCTGCTGTGGGTTTGCTCTGTTGTGGCCCATTACCTGTCTGCATGTCAAGAGTCAGCATTGTCTCTCTGTTGGAAGGACAACACTACTTGTTCAAGACTGCATGGAAATCCACTACTTCCGTGTGCATTTTCTTTTACTACTCAGACTTAAAAAAAAAAGAAACAGTGTAATTTTACTGTGATGAATGATCATGACTGTCTTTCTGGGACTGTGAGAACATTTTAGCTTTTGACCAACATTGTATTAATAAATGTGTGCATTTGATATATTTCTTACAGTAATTATGAAAAAAATTTTCAAATCTGTATTGGCCACTGCCCAAAACAATTTGTAAAATTTTTTGTGGGGAGCATGGGGGCTATGTAGGTAGGTTGTTTAGGTTGTCTTATTGGTAACGCCACGTAGCGCTCTGTATGAAAATCACTGGCTGTGCTGTGTGCAGTCTGTGTCTGGTTGGCATTGTTGTAATACTCGCCAATGTAGTGTTGGGCAGCTGGATGTTAACAGTGCGTAGCGTTGCGCAGTTGGAGGAGAGCCGCCAGCAATGGTGGACGTAGGGAGAGAGATGGCGGAGTTTTGAAATTTGTAAGAATTGGTGTCATGAAGTGATATATATATTATGATTATTAAGGGAAATACATTGTTTGTTCTGTATTAAAATCTTTCATTTGCTAACTATGCCTATCAGTAGTTAGTGCCTTCAGTAGTTTGAATCTTTTATTTAGCTGGCAGTAGTGGTGCTCGCTGTATTGCAGTAGCTTGAGTAACGAAGATTTTTGTGAGGTAAGTGATTTGTGAAACGTATAGGTTAATGTTAGTCAGGGCCATTCTTTCGTAGGGATTTTTGGAAGTCAGACTGCGTTGCGCTAAAAATATTGTGTGTCAGTTTAAGCACAGTCGTGTATAATTTTTCAAAGGGAAGTTTCAATATTCCATAACGTCCACAGCCAATCCCACATTTTTTCAACCGAAACTGACCAAGAACAAAATGTGTTGCATTTCTTTGGGATGACCCTGGTAGATAACGAATTGCAAGATGCCGTCTGTACTATATAGTGCGCGAAGTGCTCAGTCGGCCAAACATAGCTGTAATGATGGCGGGCGGGATAAATACCTAACAAGAACGCACGACCTGCAACATGCGGTCGTGCGTTATCCAGCTGATATGTAGGGTTTCGCAGAGATCGAATGAAGGGTAGAGCCACAGGTCTTAGCACGTCTGAAATGTAACGTCCACAGTTCAAAGTGCCGTCAATGCGAACAAGAGGTGACCGAGACGTGTAACCAATGGCACCCTATACCATCACGCCGGGTGATACACCAGTATGGCGATGACGAATACACGCTACCAATCTGCGTTCACCGCGATGACGCCAAACACGGATGTGACCATCATGATGCTGTAAACAGAACCTGCATTCATCCGAAAAAATGGCGTTTTGCCATTCGTGCAGCCAGGTTCGTCGTTGAGTACACAATCGCAGGCGCTCCTCTCTGTGATGCAGCGTCAAGGGTAAGCGCAGTCATGGTCTCCGAGCTGATAGTCCATGCTTCTGCAAACGTCGTAGAACTGTTCGTGCAGATGGTTGTTGTGTTGCAAACGTCCCAATCTGTTGACTCAGGGATCGAGACGTGGCAGCACGATCCATTACAGCAATGCGGATAAGATGCCTGTCATCTCTACTGCTAGTGATACGAGGCCGTTGGGATCCAGCACAGCGTTCCGTATTACCCTCCTGAACCCACCGATTCCACATTGTGCTAACCGTCATTGTTTCTCGACCAACGCGAGCAACAATGTCGCGATACGATAAACCGCAGTAGCGATACGCTACAATCCGACCTTTATCAAAGTCGGAAGCGTGATGGTACGTACTTCTCCTCCTTACACGAGTCATCTCAACAACATTTCGCCAGCCAACGGCGGTCAACTGCTGTTTGTTTATGAGAAATCGGTTGGAAACTTTCCTCATGTCAGCGCGTTGTAGGTGTTGCGACCGGCGCCAACCTTGTGTGAATGTTCTAAAAAGCTAATCATTTGCATATCACAGCATCTTCTTCCCGTCAGTTAAATTTCGCGTCTGTAGCACGTCATCTTCTTGGTGCAGCAATTTTAATGGCCAGTAGTGTAAATACTCACCCATGTGCTTACAATTTTTTTTATTAAGAATATACTTCTATACTGTCTGCTGCAAATGACTTAAAAACAGCGTACACGAATCAGTTTTACAGTAATTTTTAGCAATCTGATCCTACAGAATAGTGTGTGCCTCGGAATGGCTTTTTATACAGAAAGTGGAAAATTCAGTAGCGAGTTTGAATACTCCGCTGTAGGTACTTCCTACATACGGTAAACAGGGTGATACATACGTATGGAGGAAGGAAGGAAAAAAGATTAAAATTTAACGACCCGTCGACGACACGGCCATTCGAGACAGAGCCCAAGCTCGGAAGGAAATAGCTGGCGTTCTTTCCCAATAAATCAGATCTGCGTTTTGGGAAACAAAGCAAAACCTAGATGCGGACGGACGGGGATTTGAAAAGCCGTACTCCCGAATCCGAGTCCAGTCTCGTATCACTGCGCCACCTCGCTCGATACACGGGCGTTGCTAAAGGCGACGTCTTGTTGGTGCAGGTCGAATTCCCTTATGTGACTACCTGTCACAAGCCCGAACAAGCAAGTTTTGTACCGCAGACAGCTGCGAGACGTGCAGGAAGAGAGCCAATGAGGTTTTGGAAGGTACCGACAGGGACGTGAGACCGTGCTGACTCCTGTGCTATATACAGCAAATGGCTGACATTTTTACGATGGATACATTCCTCAGATACCTATCTTGAACAACCTTGAAAAAGTTCCTGATACAGGGTGACAATTATCGAGCTATGTGAAATATAATCGTCCTATCTTCTGAACGGTTTGTGTTAGCACGTTCAAACTGCACGGTTCGCTGCCGAGCATGAGGGGAATTATTGTGTGAATATGGTTTGGTTTGGCGACGAAGCCCACTTTCATTTGAATGGGTTCGGCAGTAAGCAAAATTGGCGCATTTGGTGGACAGAGAAGCCGCATTTCGCGATCGAGAAGTCTCTTCACCCTCCACGGGTGACTGTGTGGTGTGCAATGTCGGTGCGATATTCCTTGATGGCACGGTGACTACCGAACTGTACGTGAAGGTTTTGGAAGATGATTTCATCCCCATTATCCAAAGAGACCCTAATTTTGTCAATATGTGATTCATGCAAGACGGAGCTCGACACCATCGTAGCAGGAGAGTGTTTCATGTCTTGGAGGAGCATTTTTGGGACCTCATTCTGGATCTGGGGTACCCAGAGGCCACTGGCATGGGCCTCGATTGGCCGCCATATTCTCCACATATGAACACATGCGACGCGTTTTTGAGGGGGTTTATGAAAGACAAGGTGTACACCAATAACACCAAAACCACTGCTGAGCTGAAAACAGCTATTCAGGAAGTCGACAGCATCGATTTTTCGACATTTCATCGGGTCATCCAGAGTTTCTCTATTCTTCTGCGCTACATCATCGCCAATGATGGTATGCATATCGAACGCGTTTTGAGCTAAATCCGAATACGTGTAGTAGCGTTCACATGTTGAGTAAAGTGTGTGCACGCCGTAGTTTGTAACTAATTTACGTTTTCTTTTCATATCAATAACCCTGTATCTTTATCCGCTTCTGAGAAACTGAGGTTCAAAGTTACCCTACTTGTATATGTAAAATATGCACGTAAAATTCGGTGTGAGGCAAAAACGTAGTTTATAAAGTGACGTAGCACAGAGAAATATGATATGTAGTGTGTCCATTATCATCAGAAGGTTCCTGGGAACACCATGTTGTTGAAGTAGTGAAGCACATGAAAAATTTTTGTGCTCATAAAATACGGTATGAGGTGGAAAATTACATAGTTTCGCGTAATTTTAATTTCATGTAAGTAAGCCATCAAAATTTTACTGACTCATTAAGTTCTTTTCTTATGAGCGACTGCCATGCTGTAACAAGAAAAAGAAGGGAGCTAGTGGAAAAATGGCTCTATCAGAGCAGAAAAAGGCAAATATGCTCTCGTTTATTAAAAGACTGACTGAAAAGTAGGGTACCATCTGCCTATTTCTACGTTCCTCAGTATCTTTAAAAATTTTCTTACAAATTTTTCATTCAAACACATTCACACTTTTTTATGCTGAGATAGAAGGTGACAGTGGCAGTGGGAAAGAAACAGGAAAGTAATCAATACTGAAAGACAGTAGAGATATGTTGAGGCATAAAAATAGTGAAGGAGCAATGGCAGTGTGACACAAATAGAGGGTCACAGTGGCAGCGAAAGTTAGTTAATAGTGACAGAACAGTGCTAGGGAAACAGCGAAGGAGATGCTGCTAGTGGGAGAGGATAAAGAGAAGGAGGAAGTAGAAGCTAATGAGATCCAGAGACAGAGTCTATGTCAATGACAACGAGGAAGAGAGAGAGAGAGCAGTGGGAAAGAATGAATGAGTAAGAGAGAGCAAGAAGGAGACAGCTATCGTGAGAGGAGACAGTATAGTAGGACAAAACTAAGGAGACGGTGGTTGTTAGACGGGTAACAGTGACAATCAGAGAGACAAAAAGAGGTAATGACAATTAATTAGACTGAATGAGTAAGTGAGAATGGTCATGAGTGAGTGGATGGGTGTGAACGACTTAAAGCGATGGACCAGTGGGTGTGAGTGAGTTACAGTTATGGGAGTTTGTGGCACCAAAAGTTTTGTGAAAATTTTTAAAGGTGCAGAAGAAGGTAGAACGAGACAGCTGGTGTCTCACTTATCGGTCAGAGGCATTTAATAACCAGAAACATATTCACCTTTTTTGTGCTCCGAGAGGAGCATTTTTACCTCATGTTTATGTTATATTAATTTTATTTGTTGTGGCTTTTTATGTTGTGCTGGAATATTATTTGGACGACGTTAGGTTTTGTACTGTTGGCTTTCAAGTGACGTGCTGTTAACTAATATCGTTGTTTGCGTAATACGTCGGGTGACGAAATCTTGGTAAAGCGTTGTTAACGATATTTAATTGCGAGTTCTTGAGTCTGTAAAGAATCGCCGTGTGATTGAAGGTTCGTTCGCCACATCTCCAGTGGTTCTCCAACTGCTCGTCAACGTAGATATCTGGAGATTTATGAAAATGTAATTGTAGAAGAATAATTGATTTCAAGTCTCACGTATCAATCAGTTGAGATGAGCTCCTTTTATTCTTCTGATACAACGTAATATATATATATATATATATATATATAGAGCTGTAGTAGTTTCAAGATAGTCTTAACGAGAACAATAGTCCAAAAAAACAATAGTCAGAATAATTAACATTCCATATAAAAACAAAAATTTTATATAAATCGGAGATGATACTGTTGTTCATATCTCTCTGCAAGTTAATAGCGTGTTTGATTCCTACATACATAGCACGGTATCAAACAGTCATTTCACCAATAAAACTGTTCATATTAAACTGTGACAGTACTATGGACTTCCCAGGAGTACCGCAGAGTGAGGCACAGAACGATGATGTACTCCTGCACAAACCTTTTATAGTTTACAGTTTTAATAACACACTGTTAAGATATTTCGCTTTTTCAATCACATATCAATGGTTAAGTTTTTGTCCAAATGAGCACTGTTCACATTTGACATGACAATAGTTATGGTTTTATCTACACCTATATTTATTCGTGATTATGTAGGTTTAGTGTTGTGTAGTGTTCACCACGTTTCATTACAGTTCTCAACACTGGAAAAGACTACCTTTGTTTCTAACTGCACTGAGGTCTTCAGTATTGAGAACTGCAATTAATGTGTCACTGTATATCAACAATACAGAAACGAGTCTAGTACATAAATCGTATTTGATGGCCAGATTTTACTAAACTTTTCCATGTCTCTCTTTGAATTGTTAGACACATGTCTCTATAGCACGGAATCTACAATTTTCTAAATATATACAATGAGTAACTTCTTGTGTCGTCCTGGTGTGTGGGTGGTAGGCGAAGATAAAGACAGAAAAGTCGACTGGAATCAGGATCGCAGAGTGACAGGTTCAGGATGGGCGTTGGACATGGATCTTAACCTTCCCTCAGGTTGGACAGGAATCAGCTCGAGGATGGGACATGGTTCAATCGTAATAGGTGGGGCTTTAGAATTTTTGAAAAGTCAATTTCCACGCCTGGAAGAAATGGTTGAGTCCTGATAGATAGTCCATTCTCACAAGACGAATCTCTGGTCCTTAGAAATTCGGATTCAGAGTTTATATAAGAGAATTTAATAACTGACAACACAGTCACTGTATATTACCTGGTCTGCATAAATCAGCGGAAACTTCAAATCACACAGTTATTTCGGTATTTTTTAACAACACTGAATGTCTTTATCACAGTTTTATTTAATGATTATAGCACACCACCCGAATAAATGGAATGTTGTATTGCAACATGACTGTTCATAGGAGTTCGTGCAAATAGATTCGATCACAATCCATGACACTAATTGAGCATTCATGATGTATCACATTACGTTATGTGGCAGCACAGACTGAAAAGACATGTAGAAACACTAGTTTCAATAAAATTTGTACAAGGTTTGTACACATAATTATGTGTCATTGCACAGGAAAAGAGTTCACAGAATTGTTCTCTGGAAACACTGTGTCCGAATGTCCTCAGAAAATATATAGTCTCACAGTTATTTCTGTTCATGCACGTTCTAACATTCTTTAATACAAGTAATATATATATATATATATATATATATATATATATATATATATATATATATATATATACCACTAATATTAAAGTCTATCATTCGTATGTGTGTATGTCTGTGTGTGCACTATGTATCACTAGCACCCTTCTTATAGATAGTGAGAAGTTATCACTAACCACTTAAAACTAAAACAATGCTGGTAAAAACAATTAAAATGAATAAACATAGAGTTAAAACAATATAGTCTCTATATCTACATGTAAAAATTCATCTCACCTAGTGAGTGCAATTTTGACTAAACACTAGTACAAAACTTATGTTTAATTGTTTACTAAAATTAATAGTCACTGATTACATCAGGCCTTTGTAAGGTACGGTTTCAGATCTCGATGAGGGTACATTCCCTTCAGTTTTGTTATTATTTGCGTGACCTAATACAAAGGCTCCAGGATTAGGTACAGAAATGATCCTATGAGGTCCTGAGTACATAAATGACCATTTCTTGTTCTTCCTTTTAAGCAATGACGCTTCTGGATGGTTCTTCAGTAGTACTTTTGCGTCCAGTTGGTGTGTCTGCTTTCTTCAATTCTTGCACATAGTAATGTTTCCTCTCTTGAGCCTTTCTCTTCATTGTGGCTAATGCTCAACAAATCTTGGCTTCCCGAGATTCTTCTAAAGCGTGTACTTTGGGTACAAATAACCTACTCATTTTTCTCTCTTGTATTCATCATTAGTTCTGTTAGTGTGGATTCAGTTCATGAATGTATTAAATTGTTATAAATTTCTTCACATTGCTGCAGAAAATCCACCCACAATATCTGTTCATTGTGGCGATATGTTCTAATAAATCTATTTACTTTACAAAACAACCTCACAATTGGGTTAGCTTCTGGGTGGAATATGGAAATTAAATTGTCTAATCCTGTTCTTTCATAAGTATCATCTCCATCTGTGTCCCACAAATTAGATGAGTTGTCAGACAACAAAATACATGGAATATAAATTATCATGAGTCTGTGGATGATGGACTGTGTAGTACATGCCTTGATTAGATACCGTTTTACATATTTAGTGAATAGATCATAGAATCAAACAACGTATTTGACATTTTCTCTAGAATGAGACAGGGGTCGCATTGCATCCACAATCACAACATGTAATGGTTCTTCAATAACAATTGGATGTATTGTTCCTCTGGAGCCATGGTTTGAAGGTTTTGGCTTCTGACATATTTGACACTTCTTAACTGTGCTTTGCACAATTTTTCTTAGATTTGGAATATGGCAATATCGTCTAATCCTTTTTGACCATCTATAGATTCCACAATGTCTACAAACTACGTGTGTATGCCATATTAATTTCTGAAAATATTCTTGGGGAATGCAAATTCAGTGTCAAATAAGACATTATCATGCAACTGATTAGCTCATTTAGCCCTGATGAACTTTCTGCCTGAACCTTCTGAATGACATGATTCCAATGAGGATATTTTTGTTGTAGTTTTGCCAAGTTCCTGCACATTCTAAGATACGCTTTTCAGTTTTCCACATCCTTCATTTGCAAAACTTTAAATCCCATTGTTTGGTCTTCCATTTCCAGAGATTCGGTCAATCCTCCTAGTAGTCCTGATGAAGCATCTTAGCGTCTTGTAACACCTACAGCGCCTCTCTGTGTTGAAAAAACAAAAATAGCTCACAAATTAGCTCCCATGTCCTTAAAATATCAATTCACAAAATGACCCAAGCCCTCCACAAGTAGTAATTGCGAAAAATGAATGAAAAACAAATAGAGGGAATTATCTAGTATAGAAAACAAAAGAAAAGAAAAGGAAAATTTAATTATAAATTTTAGGAAAATGGGAAGGGGGAAAACAGTATAAAATATTAAAATATTAGTTATTCCAATACGTAAGAAAATCAGTATTATAGTCATAGAACGTAGGTCTCGGACACCAAAGATAGTGTTTATTAGAGTATAAATAGCCATACTTTGTAATTACGAGACTCCAGTCTCTAGTCTGTTCTAGTTCGGAAGTTATTTTGGACTTATAGCTTTAGAGAACAACAAATGGGACTTTATTAAATGGGGATCAAGAATAGATCGTGACGAGATTGTTTTTGAGGATTGTCAATTCTAGACTTTAATTTGGCCATTTATTAGGTTAGATAAACAGGAAGGTGAATACTAATCTCTTTGGCTTTAATGTCAATTCATGTGAATATTTAAACGCTTTACTGAATTGACAATTTTAATCGGATTTGGTCTTTGAATTGTGATAGTGGGAAACTTTAACTTCATGCAACTAGTGATCATAGTTAATGACAGTTTGCGGATATTAAATAGAAGTAACTTGTTTACCGAAAGTGACAGGATATTATCTAACATCTCTGATGCTAGTGGGAATCCTTCTTGGACATCCAGTTAAAGAACTTATTTGAATGAGATCGTATGAGTGAACCTATTTATTAATAATTCTTGTCAATAAACTGATGTTAATTTGAAACATAATACAAGTCTTGAACATTAATTTAACTTATATTAATAAACGTTAAGGTTATGTGATCTTTGCCAAGAACAGACTAGCGATTCCTAACTAAAACAATTGGACAAAATGTTAAAGTATCGTCGTCTGTAAACATTAGTAGTAACGCTACTAAAGAATTTTTTCTCTCAGAGTGGGAAGACTATACGTGTAGTGACCCACGTTTAACATTCGGTTTTAAAAGTAATCAAGCTGATACTTAGCTGGGACAATATTAAATAAAAGTAAAACCCTTCAATGACCGTCAGTGTGTAAAAAATAAAATCAAACTTTCACCAATTAGACGAAAAAGCGAAAACAGAAAAAGGGCTGCTACAATCTGCATTAATGTTTGCCGGCCGGTGTGGCTGAGCAGTTCTAGGTCTGGAACTGCGTGACCCCTAGTCACAGATTCGAATCCTGCCTCGGGCATGGACGTGTGTGATGTTTAAGTTAGTTGGGTTTAAGTAGTTCTCAATTCTAGGGGACCAACGTTCTCAGATATTAAGTCCCATAGTACTCAGAGCCATTTTTTTCAATAATTTTTCTTCTGCACCGATCATAAATAATTTCAAAGCAGTACTCGTGTAGAATAAATGTCAATGAAGCTAATTGAGGATGTAAAAGTTTGCAATCATTCAGAAAGCTTAATGCCTGATGATCAGAATTTACTCTAGTATATGCTCTTGCTAGATAATAATATAACTTATGAAACGCCCATATAACTGCCGATGCTTCCAATTTTATGGTTTTATGAGCTTGTTCACAGTTAGTGAGTGTTCAGCTTGCAAAAGATATGGCAGAAAATGTATGTACACCATCAACTACCTGGATCTAAAATAAGTAAGCTCCTGCTCCATATGACAATGCATACATCGTCTACTCAAAATGTAATGTCATGTCTGGATTATATAAGATGATACAGTCACAAGAGTAGTTTTAATACTGTAAAATGCTATCTCATAATCATGAGTCCACTGCCCTGACACAGTCTTGTTTAATAAAGACAACAATGCTTCTGAATTCAAGACTTGATTTGTCATGAAATGACAACAAAATGAAGCTAATCCAAAGAATGCATTTAATTATCTGTATTACGTCGTGATTATACACTCTCTATTGCACTAATCTCTTTTTTTCCTTGGTAAAATCACATATGAGGAAATCAGATTTCCTAGGAAGTAATATCAGTCAGGTTTTGTTTTCCTGGGGTTGGCAATCAGCCCCGATAGTAGAAATTCTTCTGCACTCGTCTTAAAATCACAACTTTTGCTCCCAAATAGGTGTTGTAGTTAACATGTCATCCACAAACGGTGTGACCAAATCATGTAGTTCAGTTGTAAGACAGTAACTAGAGCAGAAATGAATACACCCAAGCCCACACCAAGACCAAATGGTAGTACAGTAAATTGGTAACTGTACCCAAAGTAAAGGAAGGTGCTATACTTCCTTGTTTCCAAGTTCAATAGGACTTGCCAAAATGAGGAACTTAATATATTGTGGAAAAAATCTTGACAGCAGGAATTTTTTGGATTAATTCCTCTATATTAGAAGGTTGTGTTCTTACTGAAAGAACAATGTTATTTATTCCTCTGGCGTCCAGAACCAAGTGAACACTCCTATCCTACTTGGGTACAATATGTGATTGACTACAGTAATGACTATTAGATGGCTCAATAATGCCCCTGTTAACGATCTGCTTTATTTCTCAGTCGGTCAGATATTATTAGTGCCCAGGGAATGGATTAATACCTGAGATAGTAAATTTTATGAGGTCTCACATTTAAATGACAAACATATGCTCTTATAATGCCTGGTTTCTCTTCAAACACCATAGCATAACCCTGTAATAATTAGTTTAATTCATGCTCTTGCTGAGGCATTTGGACACTAGATTCAGTTACTCCAGTATGCTTAGGTTAAAATCATTAGTCATTGGATTGGTGAGATTCCTACTATTACCCTGAGTAATGAATTTTGTTGCAATCCTTTGACAATAGAATCCACACAGTTCCCCCATGTGTACCAGATTAACTGTCAGAAGCACTCTATAATGAATATGAGCTTACTGGAGACCAAGTCTATTATTGCATTCATCTCTACCAATAATTCATACCACAAAATTAAGTCCACAACAATATTAGGTACCACTAGGCATGGCAACCTATATCTCCATTACTGACGTCTATTTTGATTCTTGTTTGCAGTTTGATTGAACAAGAGCGCCCTCCTACAGCATCAAGTATTTTGCAGTTCGCTATGGGTAACACCAGCAAATTTGTTCTTCCCTTTAAGAAGGTAGGACATCAAATGGGCCGACTTGGAGCACGAGAGGCACCACAGGACATTTTAATTTTCACTGTCTATACTTTTACAAACAAATTAATAAAACTTTGTCAGCATGATCAGGAAGGATTCAGGATTCATACTCATAGCAGTGGAAGTAAAAAACATAACAAAATAATTTTTTTACATTGAAATTTCATCATTTTTTTACTTATTATTGGCTGAATTTGCTGGTATAAGTACACTTTTGTTCATCAGTAAGAGAGATTCTACGATGAATTTTGCACAGCATACAAACCCTACTTACACATGTATGCAACTCTAGAATTTTACAAATCTATTAAAAACTGTGGTAAAAATTGAGATAATTAACTATAAAAGTGGAGATTTTTTTCTAAACACAGAGTTTAAAATGTAACAGCTCATTTATTTTTTCATAAATTAAATAAATTCTAGAGTTTCATACACCAATAAGTATGGTTTGTATTACGGGGGAAATTCATTGAAGAGTCTCTCTTACTTATGAAGAAAAGTGTACTTATAGCAACAAATGCAGCCAATAGTAAATGAAAAAATTATGAAATTTCACATGTAAAAAAATTATTTTGTTATGTTTTTGAACTTCCACTGCTATGAGTGTATCCTGAATCCTTTCTGGTTATGCTGACAAAGTTTATGAGTTTATTTGTAAATGTATAGACAGTGCAAATTAAATGCCCTCTCGTGCCTCTCCTGCTCCAAGTCGCCCCGTTTGACGTCCTACACCGCTTAATATCTTCATAAGAGCCGTAGAGATAACGTTTACACTTGCACCCGGGTTTAAGGTTGCTTTAACACTGAATCCAACAATGTTCACATTAACAGCTACTTGTGGCATGCTTTCCTGCTCGAAGTTGCAGGGTTTGTCAATGTGCAATAATTCGTTCCTAATCTCAGCACCATGGATGAACCTTACCAACTTAATGTTACTGTCACAGCCCCATTCACTAACCCTTGACCAGCCTTTCGGGGCTAAAGTTGATCACGTATAGTTTTCCTGCCGTCTGTGGTTTCGTGACGCTTGTTCATCTGTAACATCAGTAATAACTGGTGATTGATTCCGCCAATCATTATTAGTTTCATTTTGATTTGCTGGAATGTTACTAGTCTGATTGTCGTGTGACGTTCCTGGATCCTATTGATAACCGGAATTAAATCGTCTATCATGTTTCTTGTTCTTGTGTTCGTATTCAGGGCTATTGCCGTTTCCATTTCTTTGATTATGAGCATTGTTAAATCGTGCGTTAAGCGAATCTGTTCGTTGGTTTGCATCAGTATTGGCGTGTTGCTAGTAGTTGTTCGTATGTCCGTCTCCATAATTTTATGTTTCACCCGTTATGTCCATTGCTATTGTTTTCTTCGTCTCCGGTATCTTCCATTAACATATGAACAACATGTACTGCAGTCAAAAACTCACCAAAACTGATTTCACTGATATGCAATAATTTAGTTCGTATGTCCAGTGGCAATTTTGCTTTCAGTATTCTGATGAGGTCTTTGGCAGATACTGGTTCTATCAAATACTTAGTCTTATTATAATACCTCTGAAAGGATCTGCTTAATGTGCCTTAAACGTCATTTGTAAAGTTCGAGGTTGTATACCTGCTTACGGATCCTCACTTGGATCGCAGACCAGTATTTCGCAATAATTGCATGTTCAAATTCGGCATACGTATTGAAGGTTTCTTTTGCTTCAACTGCCCATAGGGCTCCATCTCATAAAAGATGCTCACTCACATAACTAATCTTCTGGTTTTCCGTCCATATTCTCGGTAAAACACCTCTAAATGATCTAACAAAAACAACTGGATGTACAGTCTTATTTGCCGAATTATAAGTTGGAAAATTAATTTCTCCTCCATATGTAAAGCCGCGTAATCACTAACATCATTTTTCATTACATTCACATGTGATAAAGTTTGTGAATGGACCTGTTCATTAGTTCTAAATGCTTGCTGCATTTTGTGTGGACCAGATCTTTCATTCACAGATTCATTGTCCGCGACAACTGAATAATTAAAGCATTAAAGTATTAAATGCGTCTGGCAAGTGCTTATGTTGATCTCGTAACTGACCAAATTCAGTGGCTAAACTCGTTTGTGCATTAGGAATCTGCTGAATTGCACTATTGAGTACAGTTTACGGCTCTATTACTTGATTCTGCAGTGCAGCTTTAGTTGCCTGCAATTGGGGTTTTAATTCAGTCTGACAGTTTTGAAATAGTGTTTGGAATTCAGATTTTAATGCTTTACGACTATTTGGCTATTTAATTCTTAATCTCGTTTTTAATTGTGTTGACATTTGTTCAATATGCGCTAACAGTAACGTATTCGGATCAGCAACCTCTTGCACATTCGCCTGCTGAATATTTTGTTTGTTCTGTTCTGACATTTTAGCTTGTTGTCTTGTTCTGACAATAAAATTATAAATATGTTACACAGATCGTGTGACAAAGTTTATGTTGCTTAAATTAATTGCAGCTGTGTCTTAAAAAAATACTATGCTGCAAAAACATCTTTGCCTGTTACGCAACAGCACACCAGTAACAATCTATTGTCCATTACGTAGCGATAACGTCGCACAGATTGTTGACACAAACTTTGCTGCCAATTATGCCTCATCTACAGAACGGAGAGAGCCTATCTAACATTAATTTTTCCCAAGCAGAGACAGAGATGAAAATGTAAACCTACTTTTCGTAAACTGCAGCGTAGTGGACTGCTGTTACAATTCTTTGCTCTTCAGCTTTCTGTTGTGTACACCTCTCCGTCAATAGTACTCGAGCAATCATGTATGAAAAAGGAATACAATATTAGTACCATATAACAGTAGGACATAAAATATTTGTTAAATACAACACGTTGTTTTGTTTGTCTTTCTGTGGAGACTCAAGTCGTGTTAATTTTATTTGTTGTGGTGTTTTATGTTGTGCCAGAATATTATTTGGAGGTGATTTTGGTTTGTGCTGTTGGCTTTCAAGTGATGTACTGTTAAATAATCTCGTCATTTGCGTAATACATTGAGTGACGAAATCTTGGTGAAGCACTGTTAACGCTATTTAATTGCGAGTTCTTGAGTCTGTAGAGAATCGCCGTGTGATTACATGTTCCTTTGCCACGTCTCCAGCGTCTCTACAAATGCACGTCAACGTAGATATCTGGAACTCTCTAGATATTTACGAGAACGTAATTGCAGAAGAATAATTGATTTCAAATCCTACCTATTAATCAATTGAGACGAGCTCTACTGTTGCTTCTGATACAATACAATATATCTAAAGAGCTGTAGAAGTTTCAAGAGAATCTTAACGAGAACAACAGTCCGAAGAACAATAGTCGGAACAATTAACATTCCAGACAACAGCAAAAACTATATAGATAATAGTATTGTTCATATCTCTCAGCAATATTATAGCGTCTTTGATTCCTACATACATCGCACGGTGTCAAATAGTCATTTCACTAATAAAATTGTTCACTCGTATTAAATTGTGATATTCACTTACTTCAGAGGCCAAACATAGATTTATTCGCTGTCCAATGCGTTTTCCAAAACATTGACGAATTATAAGAAAGCGGATTTACGATTAATCTAAAACATACGTTTTCACAACGTCTGGCGCAATTAAGCATGCAACTTCTATCTATCTACCTATATCCGAATCCCGCTCCAGCTACTGCCAGGCTGCTGGGTTCTGACGAGTCCTCTCCATTTGGCTCGGTCCTCCCACCACTTTTCTTCCTCCACTTGTTGCCAGGTCACACCTTTCCTTTCTACAGATATTCTCACTCCCATTTTCCACCGTGTTCTTGGGCGCCTTCTAGGTCTTTTCCCATCCATCTTTAGTTCTTCCTTAATTTTGGGGAGTCTCTGCCCATGCAACCTCTTAACATACCCATACCATCTTAATCTCTTTTTTTCAATATCTTCTCTCGTACTTTCTTCTTTAAGGTCCTTTCTAATCTCTACATTCCTTACTCTGTCCATTCTTGTTCTTCCCTTAACTGCTCTGAGAAATTTCATTTCCCCTGCTTGCAGTATGCTCCAGTCCCTTTCTGTCATTGTTCATCTTTCTCCATCATAGGTGACAATAGGGAAGTACTAATTCTTATACATAAGAAGTTTTGCTATTTCTGAAACTTCCTTATTCCAGATCAGGTGTTTTATTGTTTGGTAAAAATTGTCTCTCTTCTGTAACCTCCTATTAATATCATTAGTTATTCTTCCATCCCTAGATATTTCACTCCGTAAATAAGTAAAACTTTCTACCACTTTGAGGGTTTCTCCATTCAAGCCGCGCGGGATTAGCCGAGCGGTCTGAAGCGCTACAGTTCCGGACAGTGCGGCTAGTCCCGGCGGAGGTTCGAGTCCTCCCTCGGGTATTGGTGTGTGTGTGTTTGCCCTTAGGATAATTTAGGTTAAGTAGTGTGTAAGCTTAGGGACTGATGACCTTTGCAGTTAAGTCCCATAAGGTTTCACACACATTTGAACATTTTTTCCTCCATTCAAGGTAACATTTCCGTTGATCCTTTTCTCTCCTCCAAATACCATTACTTCACTCTTATATTTATTTATTTTTAATCCATACCTTTTCATTATTTCCTTCCACGCATCAAGCTGTAACTGTACATCTACCTCTTTATCACCTCGTATTACCATATCATCTGCAAAAATCATCTTTTTGTCTTTTTCTTATACTGTATCTTTAACTGCCCTATTCATTCCCTCCATCACAAAACCGAGCGAGGTGGCGCAGTGGTTAGCACACTGGACTCGCATTCGGGAGGACGACGGTTCAATCCCGTCTCCGGCCATCCTGATTTAGGTTTTCCGTGATTTCCCTAAATCGTTTCAGGCAAATGACGGGATGGTTCCTTTGAAAGGGCACGGCCGATTTCCTTCCCAGTCCTTCCCTAACCAGAGCTTGCGCTCCGTCTCTAATGACCTCGTTGTCGACGGGACGTTAAACACTAACAACCACCACCACCACCACCACCCTCCGTCACAACATTAAAAAGTGTAGGAGATAGAATACTTCCTTGCCTAAGTCGTTGTCTTATTTCGAAGTATTCAGAGTTCCCAAATGATGTTCTAATTCTACAATTGTGTCCTCTGTACATTGTCTTTATAACATTAAAGTATCCATCTTCTATATCTATCTTCTTCATTTCTTCCCAGAGTCTTTCCCTGTCAACTTAGCCATATGCCTTTTCTACGTCTATAAAAACCATTATCACCCTTTTGTTATACTCCCAACTTTTTCCATTAGTTGACGGATAGAAAATATCATGTCTATTGTGTTTCTTCCTTTCCTAAACCCTTGCTGTTCTTCACTCAGCCCCTTTTCTATCTTTTCACTTATTCAATTCAGTAAAATTCTTTCAAAAATCTTGGCTGTATGACTCATAAGGGTTATTTCTATGTAGTTTTTACGAAGTATTTTATTTCTTGAAGATGGGAACAATGTCTCCTGTTCCCCAATCGTCAGGTATTGTACTATTTCTCCACACCCTTGATGATACTCTATACAGCCACTGCATTCCAACTGGACCTGCTGCTCTTATCATGTCCACTGATACTTCATCAGGTCCTGGGGCTTTCCCCCATTCATCTTCTTCAAAGCTTTTTCCATTGCTTCACGTGTAATTTGTCCTAATTCTGCTTCCCAAGTTCGAACATGCAACTTTGTTTAAATAAAACGATTACGTATTTCGGACTGCTGCTAACAGCTCGTTTACACACAAATCGCCAAAGGGATTAACGTGCGTTTGCCTTCAGCGATACCACACCGGCTAACACAAGTAATTTTTGTTATATCATAATTTATATGCCAGCGGCCTTGTCGCAGTGATACCACCTGTTCCCGTCAGATCACCGAAATTAATCGCGGTCGGGCTTGGCTACCACATGGATGGGTGACCGGCCGGGTCCCAGTGCGCTGCTGGCAAGAGGGGTGCACTCAGCCCTTACGAGAGTAGCTGAAGAGCTACTTAACTGAGAAGTGGCAGCTCCCGTCTCGAAAGCTGACAACGGCGCAGAGAGCGGTGTGCTGACCACATGTCCCTCCACATCCGCATCCAGTGATGCCTATCGGTTGAGGATGACACAGGGGTCGGTCTGTACCGCTGGCCCTTCTTATCTGCCGAAACTTCTGTATTATTTAGACATCACAACCTGGAAGTGCTAAGGAAAAACTCTAATCACGCTTGTTACGCATCTTAGAGCGAAATGTTCGCTGTGAAAATATCACAGAATTTCGTACCACTTTTCAGCAACACTAATACCTCACCTTTCATCACAGGCCAGCCGATTATTTTACAATTTTCAGTAACACAAAAGTAGTCAAGGAACGTTTCTCTCTCGTATTCAGTGAAGAACTGAATATAACTAGTACGTAGAAACTGCAGTGGCTCAACGGGACAACAGCGCTGTCATGAAGAACAGTACAGTTTCAGGAAAGTCGACTAACCAAAAAGGAAACGCGGAGATATTAGGACGCTAGGGGATATATTGTATTTTGTCTGATAAAAAAAGTGAAGTACCCAGAAGATATGGTCAGATGTCAATGCACCTTCGTCCACGAGCGGTGAATGATTCGAGTTACGGTTCTTTGTATCAGGTAGAACGATCACCAGAATGCTGTTGTTATCAGGCCATGTGATTAAATACGGGGTGTAAAGAGCATCAGATGTTGAGTGATCACCATGAAGGACACAGAGATGCTGCATACTTGCTTGAGAGAGCGTTAATATCTGACAGAGATTGAAAGAGGCCTCGTTGTAGATCTCTGTTTCACAGGCTGGTCGAGTCGTGTCCTATCCGGATTTCTGGAGCAGTGACCCTGTGTCGGACTGCAAGAAAGCCTGAGGGTGGTCATACTTGTCGTTAAGGATCTGGTCAACGATGTCCGACAGCAACAAGCAACCCGCGCCTGGCCATCCCGATGTACGTTTTCTGTGATTTCCCAAACCGCTTCGTGCTAATGCTGGAATGGTACCTTTCAAAGAGCATGGCCGATTTCCTTCCCCATCCTTCCCTAATCCGATGGGACCGATGACCTCGCTATTTGGTCCCTTCCCCCAAATCGACCAACTGACGAACCGCAACAAGCGATGTTCGCTGTGTTGTGCATCGAGCACATCGTAACCCCTTGTCATCTGTGCCTGCAGTCCGACAACAAATAACAGATTCCCTGCAACATTCTGTGTCGTCTCGCACCATTGGTCGGAGGTTAGCAGTAGCCGGACTAGGAAACTAGCATTCCATGAGTAGGCTGCCATTAACGCCACAACACTAACGGCTGTGTCTGGAGACGTGCCGTGACCGGGGAGCATGGGTTGCTGATGAATGGCATCGCACTGTAATCGGTGATGAATCGCAGTTCTGCACTGTCTAGAATGAGAGTTGTCTACTAGCATGGGAGCGACATACCAACAGGATCGTTTCTTCCAATGTTTTGGAGAGGCACAGCGGTGTTACTCCTTGCTTCATGGCGTTATCTCTGTTGCGAAAGTAACATAGTGTTATTTTTCAACAGAATAATGCTCCTCCATGCTTGGAACGTGTATCTATGGTCTCCTTGATGTAGACGTACTCCCATGGCCACCATGATTCTCAGATATGATCCCGACAGAACATGTATAGGGCCAGCTCGGACATCAACTCTATCCTAATGCCATTATCCAGGATGTCAGTTACAACACTTGTTGCTGGATGCCATGGGACACGGTATCTCCGAGGTAGCGATGAAGTGGGGACTTTCCCGTGCGACTATTTCACGAGTGTACCGTGAATATCAGGAATCCAGTAAAACATCAGATATCCGACATCACTGGACCGGAAAATGATCCTGCGAGAACGAGACCAATGACAACTGAAGAGAATCGTTCAACGTGACTAGTGCAACACCTCCGGAAATTGCTTCAGGTTTTAATGGTTGTCCGTCAACAAGTGTCACCGTGCGAGCCATTCTACGAAACCTCATCGATATGGGCTTCCGGGGTGGAAAGCTCACTCGTGTACCCTTGATGACTGTACGTCACAAAGCTTTACACCTCGCATGGCCCGTCAACGCCAACATTTGACTGTTGATGACTGGAGACATGTTGCCTCGTCGGGCGAGTCTCGTTTCAGATTGTATCGAGCGGATGGACGTGTACGGCTATGGAGACAACCTGACGAATCCATGGACCCTGTACGTCAACAGGGAACTGTTCAAGCTGGTGGAGTTTCTGTAATGCTGTGGGACAGGTGTACTTTGAGTGACATGGGATCTGTGATACGCCTAGATACGACTGTGACAGCATCCTGTCTGATCACCTGAAACCATTCATGTCCATTTGCATTCCGAAGGACTTGGGCAATTCCAACACGACATTGCGAGACCCCACAGATCCAGTACTGCTGCAGAGTTGCTCGAGGAACACTCTTCTGAGTTTTACAGAGTGGCTTCAGGAACACTGTATTGAGCTTAAACACTTCTGCTGGTCACCAAACTCCACAGACATGAACATTATTGAGCAAATCTTAGATACCTTGCAACGTGCTGTTCAAAAGAGATCTCCACCCCCTCCCCCCCCCCCCCCCCCCTCGAGCTCTTACGTATTGTGGACATCCCTACAGAATTCCTGGTGTCAGTTCCCTCTAGCACTATTTCACACATTAGTCGAGTCCATGTCACATCGTATTATGGCACTTTTGCGTGCTCGATGGGGCCCTACACTATGTCAGGTCGGTGTACCAGTTTCTTTGGCTCTTCAGTGTAATTAGAGATTGCACCTGTAGGTTTTTTTGTCCTCATATTTCGTTGTTAATTGAAGCTGAAATGTGGAGAAAGGAAATAAAAGGGAAGGAACTCATGATGTAGCTGCATCAGGACTTTATGCAGGATCAGCAGCGCCGAGTGAAAATGTATGATGGAGCGGGATTCGAAGCTGTCATCTTCTTCTTACTAGGCAGTTGAGATAACGACTGCGCCACCAGGACACACCAGCGTTTATCGGAAATGCGAGGAATATCTCGGTGCGCCCCTCGGCCGACCAACATTTCCACCTAGTGCCACCTGTCCACAGTCCCCGTCCATGTTCTCCATGATCCCTACGTTGAGGTTCTGGCCGGAAGTCGAACGTGACTGTCTATTCGCACTGAAGGCCATGGATTCATAGCCCATCGAGGCGACTCAATTATATGAATGCGTGATCTCTGATCGTTCGTACATGTGCGAAAGAAGAGATACCACGCATTCATATTTTTTCATTGTTAAATCTCGTCACCGTATTTTCACATCGAATTAGTCCGCATCTGCAGATAGGCAACCAGTTATCAGATTCGCAAAGCGGGCGCCCTTCGCGCCTTCCCAGATACGTCGTATCAACGCCTTGCACCCTCGAATTGACGCCTGCCACATCACAAACGAAGCCTATTTTTAGCACCGGTAGTGCGAGTTGCACACTTGGAGAGAAACTCTGTCTACTGATGTGTATCTGTTCCTAAAACATGTTGTAGTTTCACGGTTGCCTTCTAAAACTCTGGAGGGACTCATGAACAATCCTGTATGTCCTGACCCCCTTCGAAAAAGAAACAGCGGGAAATATTCTTTTCATATTGTTACTTCTGACTAAGACATTTTTGTTGTTGTTGTGGTCTTCAGTCCTGAGACTGGTTTGATGCAGCTTTCCTTTCTACTCTATCCTGTACAAGCTTCTTCATCTCTCAGTACCTACTACAGCCTACATCCTTCTGAATCTGCTTAGTGTGTTCATCTCTTGGTCTCCCTCTACGATTTTTACCCTCCACGCTGCCCCCCAGTACTAAATTGGTGATCTCTTGATGCCTCAGAACATGTCCTACCAACCGATCCCTTCTTCTAGTCAAGTTGTGTAACAAGCTCCACTTCTCCCCAATTCTATTCAATACCTCCCCATTAGTTATGTGATCCACCCATCTAATCTTCAGCATTCTTCTGTAGCACCACATTTCGAAAGCTGCTATTCTCTTCTTGTCCAAACTATTTATCGTCCATGTTTCACTTCCATACATGGCTACACTCCATACAAATACTTTCAGAAACGACTTCCTGACACTAAAATCTATGCTCCATGTTAACAAATTTCTCTTCTTCAGAAACGCTTTCCTTGCCATTGTCAGTATACATTTTATATCCTCCCTACTTCGACCATCATCACTTATTTTTCTCCCCAAATAGCAAACCTCCTTTACAACTTTAAGTGTCTCATTTGCTAATCTAATTCCCTCAGCATCACTCGACTTAATTCGACTACATTCCATTATCCTCGTTTTGCTTTTGTTGATGTTCATCTTATTTCCTCCTTTCAAGGCACTGACCATTCCGTTCAACTGCTCTTCCAAGTCCTTTGCTGTCTCTGACAGAATTAAAATGTCATCGGCGAACCTCAAAGTTTTTATTTCTTCTCCATGGATTTTAATGCCTACTCCGAACTTTTCTTTTGTTTCCTTTACTGCTTGCTCAGTATACAGATTGAATAGCATCGGGGAGAGGCTACAACCCTGTCTCACTCCCTTTCCAACCACTGCTTCACTTTCATGTCCCTCGACTCTTATAACTGCCATCTGGTTTCTGTACAAATTGTAAATAGCCTTTCGCTCCCTGTATTTTACCCATTTAGAATTTCAAAGAGAGTATTCCAGTGAACATTGTTAAAAGCTTTCTCCAAGTCTACAAATGCTAGAAACGTAGGTTTGCCTTTCCTTAATCTTTCTTCTAAGATAAGTCGTAGGGTCAGTATTGCCTTACGTGTTCCTACATTTCTACGGAATCCAAACTGATCTTCCATTCATCTGTAAAGAATTCGCGTTAGTATTTTGCAGCTGAGACTTATTAAACTGATAGTTTGACAATTTTCACATCTGTCAACACCTACTTTCTTTGGGATTGTAATTATTATATTCTTCTTGAAGTCTGAGGGAATTTCGCCTGTCTCATACATCTTGCTCAGCAGATGGTAGAATTTTGTCAGGACTGGCTCTCCGTAACTTCCACCTTTCTGCATTCCCTAAGACATTAACTAAAATAATTATGCACTAATTTTTCAACCCGGAAAGTTGGATTTCGTTCCCTTCTCTCTTACTGGGCACTTCACTTTTTTTGTCAGGCTGTGTGTATACAAGCATCGGTACCGTACATCGGAGTCAAGGACTGACACAGCTTAGTTTTTATAGAGAAAAAAGTCGATCTGCTTAAATTTCTCAAGAACAATACCGTAAAAATATAGGCCGTTGGGAATCGTACTCGTTCTTTCGCCTGTTCTGCCTTAGGGAATGCAGTTTTCGATGATGTAACCACGTGGAACAGTTGTAGAAGGCGCCTGCCGATAATGACAGGCAGTAAATTCGTGACGTCACGCTCGGCCCTGCTACTGGCGCCGCACGCCACGCGAACGAGCCGGCGTCGCGACACCGCGGCGTCTGTCTGCTGGCGGGCGCTGCGCGGGGCGGACAGGCGGCGTCGCTGTTCGGTGGCCGGGTACAGCCTCACAGTGCAGAACAAATGTTTCTCCTGTACAGTACTTTCCTATTAATTTCACACTGCTCCACAAAAAAGTGAAGAAACGAAACATGACGGACTGAAAGGAATCGTAATGTTACTGCAGTGTTTACAAAATCAAGGCACATATACAAAGTAATTGGCATTATCAGCCCACTTATCAGCATGACGTTGCACACAATCTGGCGTGAACTAGGGATGCCGGTTCTCGCCTAAACAACCGGTTTTCGTCTATATCGTTTTTCTTGAACGCCAGTTTAACCTGAGTATTGAAACCCTTCGTAATAACCTGATCCTGAAATAACATATTTTCAATTTTTTATTCCTGTGATTTCCTGTAGTGAACGTAGAAATCGAACAAATACTGAATAATGTTGACTCCCTCAGTTTCAAGATACATAGTATCAAAATCCTACATTAAATAGTTAAATAAGTGAGAAAACTTAGTTCGTCCACCTTATGGTGATTTTCACGAAAGGTGATAAGTAGTTAAAGACTACAAAAAATCGCCAGTATTTGCCAATTGATCCGAATTTTTTGACACCCTGCTCAAAATCGTGTTGTAATCGAGGATCATATCACTATTTAGGCATTGGAATAATCAGTGCTACAGGGTGTAAACTGAAATTGAAGAACTCTATTTCCGTATTAATTTGTCCGTTTTCAAGGGCTACAAGCTGGTAAAGGCATATAACGTAGACACGGGCAACAGATCAGCTACTTTCAGTTCTTATTGTAAACTGTGAGTGAATTGTTAAGTTATAAGTTTTTTCCTTATATGATAGTCGCAAGTTTGTTCTGGCTCCTCCCGTTACTAATCCTTTAAAGGAGATGGAGCATTGTACTTCACTGGCACCGCACTTCGTAAATCACTTTCAGACTAGGGATGGTGCCACACAATGATAACAACTAATGACCGTCGGCGACAGCGTGACAAGATGAGGCAAGTAGCGCACATTGCATGTGCACACGTACCATCCAATAGGCCTGTCTCTGCAATGCTCTACCAATTCTAATGCCATGTGTTTGTTGCTCGCTTCTGTTAGCAATGTTATTAACATAGCACTACTCATTTTTCCCATTTCCTATAATAACACAATATTTCAAAGCAATGAATGCTATTAACATAGCACTAATCACTTTTCCCATTTCCTATAATAACACAATATTTCAAAACAATGGAATTTTTCCGAATAAAAATTATTCCTTTTAAAAAAAAATCTATTTACAAACCTAAACTTTTACCACTGCTGCTATGGCTAACCGATATTTCAGTTTATTTTAGCCGGTAATGAGCCAAAACGGCCTGTTGTAATCGAGACCAAACAAATACCGAAGAGTACCGATTATTCAGAACTAATATAGCAGCATCTGTTTTAACCGGTCGGCTTTTCCCAACCCTAGCCTGAACGCATGCACTGATTCGATGGGGAACGGATTCATTAAGCTACTGTACACTTCCCTAAGAGAGGAGCTGCTGTAACTGGTCCATGATGTCCTGGATACTGGAACTGGGACGGAGCTGACATCTGAGCTGGTCCCGCACATTCTGTATCGGCGACTGGTCTTGGAATCTTGCACTACATCAGCATCACACAGACAGTTCATAGAGACACGTTCTGTGTGGAGGAGCATTCCCCCTTTGAAAAATGGCACAACGAAACTGTCCCATTAGAAGTAAAACATGACGTGATGATGATGATATTTGGTTTGTGGGGCGCTCAACTGCCCATACAAATTCCAGGCGCTGGATTAGCCGAGCGGTCTCAGGCGCTGCAGTCACCGGTTGTGCGGCTGGTCCCGGCGGAGGTTCGAGTCCTCCCTCGGGCGTCGGTATGTGTGTTTGTCCTTAGGATAATTTAGGTTAAGCAGTGTGTAAGTTTAGGGACTGATTGAACCGTAATTCTACTTTCAAAATCTTTTCTTAAAGAATTTACTTTATTTAGTAGCGATTCACCAAGAACATTAACACGTTTAATCACACTAGGTGAGCGTGGAAGTAGTTGCCAGAAAGTAACTGATGGAAAAATAAAATTACCTTTAACAAATGTGAACTTTATTCCTAAAAGACGTTTCAAAACACATTCAAAATTACAATCAGAAAGCACCCTCTAAATATCAAGTTACAATTGTTCAGAGGCAGAATAACAATTTTTTTTACAGTAGGAGCCTTCGGGCTGAGAAGTTTCCGCTCTCTTTCAACACGGCCGTAGTCATGAGCGCTCACAACGACCTCTGAAAAACTCCAGTGGTGCAAATCTGCAACACACCAGATTACTTTAAACTAAAAATTTTACCAACTCACACAAACACATTAACTATGCACCCCGTAAGGATGGAAATCGTACAAACACTCACACTAAGAAATTATTTGCCACCAAAAGTGCAATTTGTTTTTAAAAGGGCTCTTACAATGTAAGGCAGGCAACTTTATAAAAATGACTATTTAAATAAAACCCATGAAATTCAGACTTACATAAAATGTACAACATGCTCTACATTACACATATACCACCTCGCAAAATGACAGGCAACATAAAAACATATTTCAGGAATTCGGCCTTTATCTTAATTCTATAACCTCGTTAACACCGAATCCGACAAACATGACAAAGGCAGCTATTAACATATAGCAGATTGACAGACAGACAGAAACTGCCTAACAAATGCGGACGGAAGACAGACGAGCAAGCTGGGGACGAGAGACTGACCAAGAACACAAGTAGAATTTAACAAGTAACTGAAACAACATATTACTATTCACTTAACTTTTGATAAATGCGATTTCTGGCAAAGACCTGGCGCAGCACCCCCAAATCGCTCTCCCGAACCGTCCGCTGCCAGCCTCTTCAACGGACGCAGGAAGGCGCGCCGATCTCCCGTCTCAAGGCCTCGCAGCTCGCCCCGGCCAGACCGATGTCGTGGGTTGACTCCTGTTGCTCTCGTGTTGACCGTGAAGCCACTACACCTCGCTATACGGCGCGGCCAGTGGACTCACGTGGCGACCTCACATGCGCCGACGCCCCAGGCGGACAAGTCATCTTGTGTCCCAGTGCGCGACCGACCAACCGATCGATCCAACCGCCAATGCCCATTGCCTGAGCAAACTCGAGCAGACTGGCGGCCTAACACATACTAGCACTCCGGACGACAGACAGACACTAACTGCCTCACCAATGCGGACGAGAGACAGACCCAGACTAGTTTGGCTGACCAACTGACCAGACTCGCCGAGACTGACAGACTGCCCTGGCTGACCAGCTGCCTCCGACTGACTCCCTTGTCGAGCTCATAGCACCCCTTAAATGCACGTGAAAAGGCAACCTTTCCCCTTTCACACCAGAGGGAGACACCAAAGCTGCGATTGCCACAGCGGCGCCACCGCCAGAAAGGGAAGGCCACTGCTTTAGAGTACGCGCTGCGGCGCACTCTTCAAAACAGCAAATTTGACACCGACTCACTGATGACCTTAGTAGTTAAGTTCCATAAGATTTCACACGCATTTGAACATTTTTGAACAAATTCCAGATCTTTTCACTGTCAGTCTCGCCACGTTTCTCAAACGTGATGAATGATGACAGTAGAAACACCCAGTCCCCGTGTGGAGAAATCTCTGACCCGGTTGGGAATCAAACCCGGTCCCTGTGTAATACATGAGGATGCAGCATGTCCGTGACTTATCGTTGTACTGCCAGAATTCCCTCAGTCACTACCTGCCGCACCCTAAAGTCATATCTGGTGGCTCCCTACACGGTGACGACAGGTTTAACACCGCTGTGGCTCTCCACGTCGCCGCCATGCAAGACGAAGAAGGTCATCCCTGGTAGTTCAAATCCGCGATTCATCGCTGACTACAATACGACGTCATTCATCTTCTGTCTGTGCTTCCTGGTTCGAAATGGTTCAAATGACTCTAAGCACTATGGGACTTAACATTGGGGTCATCAGTCCCCCAGACTTAGACCTACTTAAACCTAACTAACCTAAGGACATCACACACATCCATGCCGGAGGCAGGATGCGAACCTGCGACCGTAGCAGCAGCGCGGTTCCGGACTGAAGCGCCTAGAACTGCTCGGCCACAGCGGCCGGCGTTTCCTGGTCATGGCACCACTCTAAACGTAGCCGTTTGTAGCCTGGTCTTAATTACACCCTATCCAAAGGACGCTAATTCCACAGTCCTGCTGACGCTGTTGTCCAACCAATGGAGTGGGACAATTCAGAATATTGCAAGGAGTCCATTATTTCCTGTTGGACAGCAGGCGCAGGAGTTAAGGCGTTACGATGTAATTGATTGAAAATAATGCGGTCCGTCCTTATGTGGTCAGACATTGTCGACCGGAACCTTGTCAACGAGTATACCTGCTCTCACATTTCCATGCAGTCCAACATGGGGCCACTGTCACATCTGAGAGCCCCACAAATCTGGATATTGCACGATTCGAGCAGCCGACCAAAAAGAGACACACAATGAAAAGCTTTCAAACACTGGCAGCTGCAGATAACGCTGTCTCAAACGAGTACGCTACATCTCCATGTCCTTCACAGTGATCACTCAACATTTGGCGCTGTTTACACCACTTATAACAGGATGGTCACCTGGTAAATTTCCATGAAAGAATGAAAAATGTTTATTGTGCCTTCTTGATTGGTAAGCTTGATTATTCCGAGGATGGTGCAAAGAATTTCAACAATTCATAGCGTACAGTTTGCTGTTGATAGTCGTCTAAATTTCTCAGCGTGTCGACTGACACTGAAAATAGAGAAAACAGAGTATCGTTTGGTCATTAATTTTCTTTTGAAGGGTTGCACTACTGCACAACTAAAAAGAGGAATGGATGAAGTTCACACGGACTCTGCAACATACTTGAATACCATTTCCTTTTTGGATTGATGAATTAAAACGTTGTCGGACAGGCACCAAAGACGAAGCACGCTCCGGCCGTCCAATTGAGGAAACCACTGACAAAATCCACGATATAATATTGCAAGATCCCAGAATAAAATTTCGTGAGATTGCTCAGACTGTAGGCATCTCAGCTGAGCAAGTGCATAATACCCTGCACGGAGAATTGGCTATGTAGGAGATGTGTGCGAGGTGAGTGCCGCGACTGCTCACAGTCGACCAAAAGCGCATCTGGCACAACACTTCAACACAATGTCTGGTGATGTTTAATAGCAATCGGCAAGACTTCTTGCGTCAATTCGTCACTTTTGATGAAACTTGGATCCATAATTAAGCTTAAGAGTCAATACTGCAGTCAAAACAATGGGCAAAGGCTGGTGGAAGTGTATCGAAGAAGGCAAAGAACATTTCGTCATTTAGTAAGGTGATGGCCACTGTTTCTTTGAGATTTCCAAGGAATAATCCTCATAGACTACTTGGAAGACGTCATAACTGTAATTGGACACTATATTGCTTCATCTTCGGATTGTTTGAAACATGCGTTAACTGAAAAAAGACAAAGATTGACACGCAGAAAACGGCTCTTTCACCAGCATAATACACCATCCCACACATCAGCGATAACAATGGCAAAAGTGCATGAGTTGGGCTTTGAATTGGTTCCTCATCCACCCTATTCTCCATCCACCCTATTCTCCAGACTCAGTCTGAAGTAACTTCTTCCTGTTCCCTAGATTGAAACTTCGGCTTGCTGCGAAGTCATTTTCATCAAATGAGGAAGTGAGAATTGCAGTCAACAAGTATTTTTCAGACGGACTGAACCCATTTTTCTGATGGTATGGAAAAGATGGAGGATCGGTCGACCAAGTGTATATCCGTCGAAGCAGACTATGTCGAGAGTAAGGTATTTTTTTTTACGAAACAAACATTCTTTCTTGCTTTTTTACCAGACTTATCAAACCACTCTTATAACGGTACTAAACATGAACAACACTAATGCAATCTAGCGGTAGTTCTACCTGCTATAGAGAATTGTAACTCTACTCATTCCCATAATCTCCGATGGTGCGTACATGTACGAAGTTAGACTGACATCCAACCATTTCTTCGGGTTACTTTCCTTTTCTTGTAAGACAGTATTATATCACCGGCCAAAACATTAGTCACCCTTTCAAGAATACTCTGGTCTCTTCCGAGCGTTGTGAATGGTGTAGAACTGGTACCAGGTGGTCATGTCATTCTCCATAGCTGACGTACCTAATGGCAGTGAAGTGATGTGGCACAGAATCGGTTCTGTCGGTTGTGTATACATCATAAAATGTCTGTCGTGTTTGTACATGCCGATGAACGAAGCTGCCTGGTTTGTTGATGTGTCAACGCACATTTCAACGTGCCATACCCATGTAACAAGGCATATCAGCAGTGGACGTAAAATGACCATAACTTACACGGACTGGAGACATATCACTTGACGACGATGGGTTGAAACACGACATGCACCCCGATCTCAAAGAGTCTGTGAGAGGGGAACAGGATGCAGCAAACATTCGGAGTCGGAAAAAAAAAAACACTCAAATTAGAAAGCAGATGACAGGAAGTGCGTAGTGTGGTCAAACGGGTCACGATTTAACCTATTTTGAAATGATGCCAGGCGTCGTATGCGTTGATGGCCCAATGCGGCGTTTAACCTGCATAGTGTCATGGGTGTATTACGGGCAAATGTGGATTGTTGCCGAGCGGTTCTAGGCGCTCAGTCCGGAACCGCGAGACTGCTAAGGTCGCAGGTTCAAATCCTGCCTCGGGCATGGATGTGTGTGATGTCCTTAGGTTAGTTACGTTTAAGTAGTTCTAAGTTCTAGGGGACTGATGACCACAGATGTTAAGTCACATAGTGCTCAGAGCCATCTTTTGTGGATTTGCACGTTTTGAGGATGTTTTTCATAACCCAACCTGAATCCACTCGTTCAGGCTACCGTGTACATTTATCAGGATGTTTATTTCGACATTTACGGAGGCCAAATGTGGTACTTTTGTTGCACATCTTCATGGAGACAGCAGTCTTGTTCACACAGCTGCTCACTATAGCGTCCCCGCATTAAATAACGTTAAATATGGAACCAACAAAAAGACAAAATAAAATAAATGAAGATGATTCACTATTTATTGTTCATATATAACAGAAAGAGGTGTAAAAAGTGATTTTAATGAACAAAAGGACATTATTTATGTAACCATGGGATAAAAGGTTTACATGAATCTCTACGGAGAAATATTTTTAATGTGTGATCTGTTGTCTTCTTTCATGTAAGAATGTACAAGGATTACTCTTGCTGTATCTGTGATCGAAGCTACTCGCATTGTACATGAACTCCTGTGTCAATGTCTGTAATTTACAAAATACTCCGAACGAATCTGTTAAACGTTTGCCTTGCATTCATTTAAGTAATATTAGCATCCTCCTCCATGCGACATCTGTAACAACTCGACGTTATCATCGATTATCCTCTATACAATTCCGACTTAGACCCCATCCGAGTTTCATCTCTTTCCAGCACTTGAAAAAGACATTCGAGGATTTCACTTTGATAGTGATCCCAAAGAGAGCAGGTGTTGACAGATGTGAAAATTACCGAACTATCAGTTTAATAAGTCACAACTGCAAAATACTAACGCGAATTCTTTACAGACGAATGGAAAAACTTGTAGAAGCCGCCCTTGGGGAAGATCAGTTTGGATTCCGTAGAAATATTGCAACACGTGAGGCAATACTGACCCTACGACTTCTCTTAGAAGCTAGATTAAGGAAGGGCAAACCTACGTTTCTAGCATTTGTATACTTAGAGAAAGCTTTTCACAATGTTGACTGCAATACTCTCTTTCAAATTTTGAGAAGCTATTTACAATTTGTACAGAAACCAGATGGCAGTTATAAGAGTCGAGGGACATGAAAGGGAAGCAGTGGTTGGGAAGGGAGTGAGACAGGGTTGTAGCCTCTCCCCGATGTTGTTCAATCTGTATATTGAGCAAGCAGTAAAGGAAAAAACAGAAAAATTCGGAGTAGGTATTAAAATCCATGGAGAAGAAATAAAAACTTTAAGGTTCGCCGATGACATTGTATTTCTGTCAGAGACAGCAAAGGACTTGGAAGAGCAGTTGAAAGGAATGGATAGTGTCTTGAAAGGAGGACATAAGATGAACATCAACAAAAGCAAAACGAGGATAATGGAATGTAGTGGAATTAAGTCGGGTGATGCTGAGGGAATTAGATTAAGAAATGAGACGCTTAAAGGAGTTCTGCTATTTGGGGAGCAAAAGAACTGATGATAGTCGAAGTAGGAAGGATTTAAAATGCAGACTGGCAATGGCAAGGAAAGCATTTCTGAAGAAGAGAAATTTATTAACATCGACTATAGGTTTAAGTGTCAGGAAGTCGTTTTTGAAAGTATTTGTATGGTGTGTAGCCATGTATGCAAGTGAAACATGGACGATAAATAGTTTGGACAAGAAGAGAATAAAAACTTTCGAAATATTGTGCTACAGAAGGATGCTGAACATTAGATGGGTAGATCACATAACTAATGAGGAAGTATTGAATAGGGTTGGGGAGAAGAGAAGTTTGTGGCACAATTTGACTAGAAGAAGGGATCGGTTGGTAGGACATGTTCTGAGGCATCAAGGGATCACCAATGTAGTATTGGAGGGCAGCGTGGAGGGTAAAAATCGTAGAGAGAAACCAAGAGATGAATGCACTAAACAGATTCAGAAGGATGTAGTTGCAGTAGGTACTGGGAGATGAAGAAGCTTGCACAGGATAGAGTAGCATGGAGAGCTGCATCAAACCAGTCTCAGGACTGAAGACCACAACAACAACAGGGATGATGCAGTGCAAACAGGGGTGATGATGTGGCTCCGTCAACGATGTCAAACATTCTACAGTGACAGTATCAACAAACAGGTCTCTGTCTGACAGAAATATGTTCTACATCAACATGGATACTCTGCAAATCATATTTGATTGTCTGGCAGGGGATTCAACGAACCACCTTCGCATTTCTCTATTATTCCAATCTCGTAAATCCTGCAGAATGAGCGAACATCTCTGGATTTCTGCAAGAGCTCTAATTTCCCTTATTTTATCGTGGTGATCGTTCGTACCTATGCAGATCGGTGTCAACAAAATACACTCCTGGAAATTGAAATAAGAACACCGTGAATTCATTGTCCCAGAAAGGGGAAACTTTATTGATACATTCCTGGGGTCAGATACATCACATGATCAAACTGACAGAACCACAGGCACATAGACACAGGCAACAGAGCATGCACAATGTCGACACTAGTACAGTGTATATCCACCTTTCGCAGCAATGCAGGCTGTTATTCTCCCATGGAGACGATCGTAGAGATGCTCGATGTAGTCCTGTGGAACGGCTTGCCATGCCATTTCCACCTGGCGCCTCAGTTGGACCAGCGTTCGTGCTGGACGTGCAGGCCGCGTGAGACGACGCTTCATCCAGTCCCAAACATGCTCAATGGGGGACAGATCCGGAGATCTTCCTGGCCAGGGTAGTTGACTTACACCTTCTAGAGCACGTTGGGTGGCACGTGATACATGCGGACGTGCATTGTCCTGTTGGAACAGCAAGTTCCCTTGCCGGTCTAGGAATGGTAGAACGATGGGTTAGATGACGGTTTGGATGTACCGTGTACTATTCAGTGTCCCCTCGACGATCACCAGAGGTGTATGGCCAGTGTAGGAGATCGCTCCCCACACCATGATGCCGGGTGTTGGCCCTGTGTGCCTCGGTCGTATGCAGTCCTGATTGTGGCGCTCACCTGCACGGCGCCAAACACGCATACGACCATCATTGGCACCAAGGCAGAAGCGACTCTCATCGCTGAAGACGACACGTCTCCATTCGTCCCTCCATTCACGCCTGTCGCGACACCACTGGAGGCGGGCTGCACGATGTTGGGGCGTGAGCGGAAGACGGCCTAACGGTGTGCGGGACCGTAGCCCAGCTTCATGGAGACGGTTGCGAATGGTCCTCGCCGATACCCCAGGAGCAACAGTGTCCCTAATTTGCTGGGAAGTGGCGGTGCGGTCCCCTACGGCACTGCGTAGGATCCTACGGTCTTGGCGTGCATCCGTGCGTCGCTGCGGTCCGGTCCCAGGTCGACGGGCACGTGCACCTTCCGCCGACCACTGGCGACAACATCGATGTACTGTGGAGGCCTCACGCCCCACGTGTTGAGCAATTCGGCGGTACGTCCAGCCGGCCTCCCGCATGCCCACTATACGCCCTCGCTCAAAGTCCGTCAACTGCACATACGGTTCACGTCCACGCTGTCGCGGCATGCTACCAGTGTTAAAGACTGCGATGGAGCTCCGTATGCCACGGCAAACTGGCTGACACTGACGGCGGCGGTGCACGAATGCTGCGCAGCTAGCGCCATTCGACAGCCAACACCGCGGCTCCTGGTGTGTCCGCTGTGCCGTGCGTGTGATCATTGCTTGTACAGCCCTCTCGCAGTGTCCGGAGCAAGTATGGTGGGTCTGGCACACCGGTGTCAATGTGTTCTTTTTTCCATTTCCAGGAGTGTATTTTCGCATTTGGAGGAGAATATTGGCTATCGGAATTTCGTGAGCAGATTGCTCTGCAACGAAAAACGCCTTTGTTTTAATGATATCCATCCCAAATCCTGTATCATTTAAGTGACTCTCTCCTTTATTTCGCGATAATACAAAACGTGCTGCCCTTCTTTGAATTTTTTCGATATACTCCATCAGTCCCATCTGGTAAGGATCCCACAACACGCAGCAGTATTCTAAAAGACGACGGACAAGCGCATCGTAGGCAGTCTTCTTACTAGATATGTTACCTTTTTCTAAGTGTCCTGCCAAAAAACGCAGTCTTTGGTAGCCTTCCCCACAACATTTTCTATGTGCTCCTTCCAGTTGAAGTTGTTCGTAATTCTAATTCTCAGGTATTTAGTTGAATTTACGGTCTTTAGATTTTGCAACGTCCCCTTCGAAAAATTTATACACGAGTGGTCTATGTGAAACGTCCTCTTTGAACAATTATACACAACTGTGCTTAAACCGACACACAATATTTTCAGTGCAACGGAATCTTACTTTCAAAAATCCCTACGAAAGAATGGCCCTGACTAACAGTCACCTATACGTTTCACAAATCACTTACCTCACAAAAAAATCTTGGTTACTCGAACTACTGCAATACAGCGAGCACCACTACTGCCAGCTAAATAAAAGATTCAAACTACTGAAGGCACTAACTACTGATAGTTAGTGAATGAAAGATTTTAATAGAGTACAAACAATGTATTTACCTTAATATTCATAATATATATATCAGTTCATGACACCAATTCTCACAAATTTCAAAACTCTGCCATCTCTCTCCCCACGTCCACCACTGCTGGCTGCTCACCTGCAACTGAGCAACGCTACGCGCTGTTAACATCCAGCTGCCGCTGCCCAACACTACAATGGCAGACAACAATACAAACCAGCCACAGACTGCACATGGCACAGCCAGTGATTTTTATACAGAGCGCTACGTGGCGGCGGCGTTACCAATAAAAAAACCTAACCAGCCTACTTACATAGCCCTCATGCTCCCCATAAAAAAATTTACAAATTGTTTTGGGCAGTGGCCAATACAGATTTGAAAAATTTTTTCAGATTTACAATGGCAAAGAAATGAAATGCACACACTTATTGATACAATGTTGGTCAAAAGCTAAAATTTTCTCACAGTTCATAAAGACAGTCCTGATTATTCATCAAAGTAAAATTGCAGTGTTTTTCTCAAAGTCTGAATAGTAAAAGAAAATGCACATGGAAGTAGTGGATTTCCATGCAGTCTTGAAGAAGTAGAGTTGTCCTTCCAACGGAAAGACAGTGCTGACTCTTGACATGCAGACAGGTAATGGGCCACAACAGAGCAAACCCACAGCACAGTCAGTCGAAGTTTTCAAGAATATTGTTAGGTAGGTCGTCACAGAGTAGACCCATTGTAGTCCTGGTACAGATTACGGTATTGGTGGGCCACCAGAGGTGCAGACCCACTGCAGTCCTTGTAGAAATAATGGTATCGGTGGGTCGTCAAAGGTGTAGACCCACTGTAGTCCTTGTAGAGATGGCCAGCAGCCATCTGTTTGACTGTGCAGGTACACAATCACCATTGAAGAGTCTTGCGGATAATATAGCAAGTCCATGACCACCACTTGTGCACTCACAAAAATTGTTTTTGAAATGTTCTTACAACCAGCAATGCTGTTATCCAGTCCCTTACTGAATTATTAACACACGTGCAAACACTATCAGTCCCTACTTCTCACATATTGTCCATATACTATGACCAACAGAAACGTGTGCAGTGAAATGTAATTTACAAGTTCTTAATTTGATGAACTGGTGTCAATTACAATTTTATAACATAAGAATACAATAACAAAGGTACAAAATACGTCTTTAAAGAACATAACAATACAGATAACATTTGCAGTAGCACAGGCTTTACAAATGAATCGAAATAGCAAATACATCAGTGTTACAAAAATTACGACATAAGCACATACATAAAAGACCAGAATAACTTTTGAAACATCAACTTCACACATGAGCATTAGAACAAAACAGAATAAATAATGTGTAAACATCTTTACAAAGTAAATAACATGTTATTAATGCAAATTATGTTTGAGGATAACAGTATTCCTCATCATAGTGAATGTAGCTTAGTATTAGAAAAATTCTGCAACATAAGTCTTATCAGATAAACATATAAAGACAGGAAGAACATAAATACACAAGGGTACACAAACACATAGTGGGATAACACAAGGAAAGGACAGGGTTTGTTTTACTGCAGTATTTTGCAAACAAAACTTTCTTTACTTCTCGGAGATCTCCCTTCGTTCTTCATTATTTCCAAAAAGTCCTATCTATACCTGATTTCTGTACTTTTTTCGTATAACTTCTCAATGCATTTCTTCCAATCCATCGCAACTCATTCTCTTATATAGGCTACCCCCTCTTAAGCTAACTTAAACCTACTGAGCTCAGATGCTTAACTAAGGGACGAGGCAATGCAGCAGCACAAAACAATTTACACAAACAGCAATGATAAAAAAAAATGGAAATTGGCAAAGAAGGCAGCAATATTACAACTAATATAAGGCAATGTGCAGCAAACAAGAAAAATAAATCAGTAATAAAATTGGCTTAACCTAGTAATACAAAGTGACATTCAGTAGCACTATGAATGGCAAACAGCCGCAGCAAATGCTATAACTTATACCTAAACATGACAAAGCTCAAGCAGATAAAATGTTACACTAAAGACAACTATGTAGATAAGGACAATGTCTATTCACATCTTAATGTCTATGCAATTAAAGTGGTGCACCACAAAAATTTATTGTAGAAAAATATTATCACGTACTTGAAAAGACAATTCTGTATGCAATTTCTGTGAAGGGAAATGTCTTTTTGTGCTACTTCGTTTTTTTAAGTACATCATAAAGTTATTATTTATTGGGTTTGTAGGCATATTTACTGGTTCTGTAGGCATAAAATATTTATATTAATACAGCCATAAAATTTATTTTAACCAATGCTTCAGTGCAGTTAGAAACTAGATATTAAACAAAATGAGTAAATAAATGCATAAAGCAAGCCACATGGCATTTCTCTCAACTAGCAGGACAATAGCTGTGAAATGTTTCTCGTCGTTTCATTAGGCATTTTAGTAAATATCATAAATTAAGAGCTCCACAGTGTAATCATATGTTTTCAAGTTTGGGCGTGTAGTATTTGCAATGCTTTCTACAAAGGAATCTCAATAGCGAGGATAATGGCCTCTTTTTTTTTTCTCTCCACCTGTGCCTCTTGACAGGCACACACTAATGGCTTTCTTTTGTCAGGAGGTTGTCGCGCAGCTGGGTGCCCACGACGCATTACGTGCAGGTGGTCACTTACCTTTCTTACTGAAAAATTTACGACAGCAGTTTCCGCTACACTGACAGTCTCATATGAAAATATTTTCACACGTTGAAAATTTGCGTTAGAAATCTGTAGAAAACTTTTCACCAGCATAGTGATACATTCACGCATATACACACATTTCATAACACTTAAAGTACAATTCTCGGTTTCCAACAACCTTTTTCAGAAACCAGAGTCCCTAACCACTACTCGTTATTCCTTACCTTTATTACATATACACATATTCGTAGACACTTCTTCAATTTTTCATCATAACAGATACATAGCATAATCAAATAGCATCAGTTTATTTATCATAAACATACCACAACAGCATAATACACATCGTCGTCGTAATAATATCATAACATCTCAGTCAATTCTCAAAAACGTTGTAGCTTCCTCCAATAATTTCAAAACCTAAAAAAAAATTCTCTGCTCATTTCAATAGTGTCATCTACCTCAAACGTACTTTAAAAATCGTGATCCCATACCAAATACATCATTCAAAGCTCTCATAGTATCACAATGGTTCTGAAAAAAATATGAACAGTTCACAAAGTACAGACAAAATACAATTTCGTACGTATGAAGTTATCCAACTGTGTAATTACGTAAACATCTATCACAGATGTAGTAAAAAAAAATGTTTGTTCCTCTGTTAAATGATCAGATAGCTGTGTAATTTATGTGTTAGAGAAATATGGTACCGATGTGTAAATTTGTATAAGCAAATACCATATTAGCTAGGGCTCCTTGTGCTTGCCAAACACATGGTACACAAAGTAAGCGTGTACCCCCCTGAGGATTAATGTGATTATATCCTCAAGTGTTACAGATTACACCAATGAAATGAAATGTATCACAGAAAACCTTTGTATCATTGTATTTCAAATATCTTTAAAAATAAATGTTTTAAGTACAAAATTAATCACTCAAATACGTGTACTGTAGCGATAAACTGCGCGTCTTTTTGTAAGATAATTATGTGGAAGTGTCGTAGTTATCGTCCTCTGTAAGCAAAGTTCTGCTGAAGTCAATGTACTTACCTCATCATAAACGACGGTGAAATGCTTTCCGTATAGATATCGTAGTTATTACGTACCTTACCGTGATCAAGAAAGTACTATAATGTAACGTATTGTTGTGCTACGATAAAGGCTGTCTCATTGTAGCTATACCACAAAAGTTGCTACTAAAACATGTTTTACTTTCCAGAATAATACAGAAAAACTGTGCAGATATAAAACAGATACACCGCAAAGCAACAATGTAAATCGTGTCACATATTAGTAGCGTCGTGATATAATCGTGTAGCTATCAGAGAAACCAAATGCTAAGTCATCTTTAATCTCACCCAATGAACTTCAAATAAAGAATGTGTTTTCAAGTAAACCAAATGTTGCATTAAAATCTCATTAGCAGTACTGGTAAATGTTCTAAGTATGTAAGCCTTATAGTCGTTAAGTAATCGTGCAACTAACAAGCAAGAATGTACACACACAATAACACTGTGACGTCTGTTCACTATAACAATGCATTCGTAATTTCTGTTTAAAAATGTTCCCTAGGTTCTAGACTGGATAGTTAACTTCAAAACATTGTTTCATGTTAACAGTTTCTCAGTGTGACAAAACATACTACAAATGTGAAGTGAAATGTTTTATGGCAAAGACAAATTTAAAAAGCAGATTATCATTCAATAGACGGTTTTACATGTAAAATGTGATGTAAACCTTTACTCTTCCTAGTACGCAGACTGTCAACTGAAAAGCAATTATCATGTGGTTACGTCGGTAAGGAACACTGGAATTTTGCTCAAGGTTAGCTTATGTTATTTTTCTCTGAGCCAGCTGGCGCACGCGGCTGCCTGCGGTGCGAGTCATTGTCTGTTTCTTTGTTGGCGCGCGTCGTTATTGCGATTAGGAGACCTAACTTCTATAAATTCACCTTGACGAGAAGGCCCTGCCCTGTTTGAAGCTCGCCAATTCTGATGGAGTTCAGGTCTGTCGTTTTGTCGGTAGTTTCTGTAATTTCTTTCTTGTCGGTAAAGTGGTGGAGAATTTCTCCCTGAATCGTAACTGCGCACTGAACTGTTGCGTCTGAAGTTATTCTGTCTCCCTTGATAGTAATTGTTTTGGCTCCAATATTGTCTGTTTCTACGATTGTCTCTGTTATAATCATTACTACGGAAATACGATCTTTCTCTGTAACTATTACTCTGCCAGTGGTTGTCATACGGGTGGTGTCTGTTTTGGTCGCGATTTGTGTTGTGAGAATAGCCTTGTCGTGTCCAGTAGTTATTTCTTTCATCGCGGAATTGTGACGGATATTACCTGTAATTGTTGTGCTTCTGTTTTTGCTTCTTTCCGCGATTGTCAGTGTCAATTTCCAGTTCTTGTAAGAGTCGCTGAAAAGCTTCAGTGTCGTCTTTGCAACGTCCTACCAAAATAATATGCGATAAATGTTCAGGCAATTTGATTAAGCAAATGCGGATGAGTTCTGACGGGCTGTATGGGTTTGACAGGTACTGATTCTTGTGCAACATGTCTTCAAAATATTTCACAAGGCTGGAAAATTCAGATTGTTTGAAATATTTCATCATCATGATGCCATGTTTTACTCGGTCTTGTGTGGCTTGGGACCAATATGCTGAGAGGAAGGCATGGTAAAATTCTCCTTCACTGTGGCAATCGTGAATGACCGATCGCATTCTTACAGCTGGTTCATTCTCTAAGTAGCCACACATAAATTCTAATCTGTGCTCTAGTGACCAGTTGGGAGGAAAACAATGAGAGAATTGATGGAGCCACGCTTGTGGATGAATGTCTTTGCCAGAATTCTTAAATGTTTTGAGTTTACGTGTAGTAATGAACAGCTTATAGTCAAAATCATCGTGTCGGCGGGTCGCATATCGGTCATTGTTACGTCGTTTCGGCGGTTCCATCTCAAAATTCGGTGTACTTTGCCAATTACTTTCATAATCTCCAAAGTGCCCTGTGTTGTTATTTTGTGGTAGTTCCGTATTTTTATGTCCCTCTTACCGTATTGGAGTGCGAGTGTCCTCTGAAATACGTAATTCTTGTATTACCTGTGTCAGCTGATCTTGTACTTCCCGGATTTCTCTTTGGTGTTGCGTATTAATTTGATTCTGATTTTGTTTGAATTTCCTAATTTGTTCGAACTCTTCTGTGTCATTAAAGACTACCGGTTTTGTGTCATTCAGATTATCATCAACTTTCTTAGATAAATTATTTAGCTGATCCGAAAGTTCAACTACTTTCTCTGATAATGAACTAATGTCCTCCATGTGTCTTTCTGAAGCAATTTTCAGAGTATCTACTGTGTCCTTTAAGTTTTCTTGAGTTTTTGCAAGTTGCGTAACCGAATCGGTAGATGCAACTGATTAAAATTTAGCTTGCAAGGTCTCATGATTTTCATGAACAATTGTTTGCAGTTCTTTTATGGCTGCTTCGTGATTCTGTAATGCATTTTCATGCCGCGAAAAAATAGGTTGGAAATGCTCACAAATTTGTGTTTTTACGTCATTACAGACTTTTTGACATTTCGATCCGATTTTATGTAATTCAGTAGTTAAATCTTCACGTGTTTGTTCAAGCGTATGTTCCACTGAGTCTAACTTTTGAAGCTTTTGCTCCATTGCGTCTAACTTTTGCTGTGTTTGTCTCTGATTTTGTTCCATTGTGTCTAACGTTTGAAGCTTTTGTCCCATTTGTTGCATTAATTGTAATAACAATGCACTGGTGTCTGAAACATGTTCCTTAGTGCTATTCGGCAATGCATTTGAACCGGCAATATTCGCAGTTTGAAAAACAGAAAATGTCTCTTGACTTATTTGAGAAAGCGGTGAGGACGCAAAACCTGAATCTACAGTATTTGCAACAATGTGTCCTGTCATTTCGGAATCCTGAGGCGAGCTGTTGCCGACTGATCGATCGAGAATTGTTCCCTGTTCACTACTTATTTCACTGTCTACACCATTGTTTGCAGCCCGCTCCATTTCCCTATGTACAATTACCAAATTACTACTTTGAACATTAGTTAATTCATTACTCGGTGGCGCTAACACACTGCTTTCGTCTTCACTGTCATTTCTCAGTTTACTTTGGAGCCTAGTATTACGTTTTTCACACGCCATTATTGTCACAATATTTCACACGACAACACAGAAAAAAAACAATTTGAAGAGCAAAAATAAGAGACTACATTAACATAGAAAATAATATCTAGTTAATTGCAAGAGCAGCTGCGAAATACTTGGTGCAACTCTAAATGCATGCTACAACTGTTGTACTGTACAACAATGAAAGACTACAACTACAAAGGAGATTCTCTCTACAATTACGCGCTAGCAATAAACAAAATCTACATTAATTACACAAACTACAAGAAAACATCAGAAGATTCCAGTGAGGTATCCTTGGCTAAGGGTCGACATATGAAACGTCCCCTTAGAAAAATTTATACAAGACTGTGCTTAAACTGACACACAATATTTTTAGCGCAACGGAATCTGACTTTCAAAAATCCCTACGAAAGAATGGCCCTGACTAACAATCACCTATACGTTTCACAAATCACTTACCTCACAAAAAAATCTTCGTTACTCGAACTACTGCAATACAGCGAGCACCACTACTGCCAGCTAAATAAAAGATTCAAATTACTGAAGGCACTAACTACTGATAGTTAGCGAATGAAAGATTTTAATAGAGTACAAACAATGTATTTACCGTAATATTCATAATATATATATCAGTTCATGACACCAATTCTCACAAATTTCAAAACTCCGCCATCTCTCTCCCCACGTCCACCACTGCTGGCTGCTCACCTCCAACTGAGCAATGCTACGCGCTGTTAGCATCCAGCTGCCCAACACTACAATGGCAGACAACAATACAAACCAGCCACAGACTGCACACGGCACAGCCAGTGATTTTTATACAGAGCGCTACGTGGCGGCGGCGTTACCAATAAAAAGACCTAACCAGCCTACTTACAATTTGACTATAACCGAAGTTTAAAAAAATTCCTTTTAGCACTCTTGTGGATGACCTGTTCGTCGCCAGGGTGATGATATTGAGAAATAAATATGTAGACACGAAGAATAGAGCTGTAGAATGTTAATAACGTTTGTTTTCTTTAAAGAGCTTTAAGAGTTTTCTCATAAAAGATTCGGAGTCCTTACTTTTCAGCACGCCCTCGTAATCAATAGCGAATGTCTGGGAATATTTGGAACAGCGGGTGGAACGTGGCAGTAATCGCACCTGCCGTTTGATAGCTCTACTGGAGGTAATCATCACGTACTGGACGTAATATCTACTGGACATGACATACCTGAAGAAAGATGGCCGACGACAGTATGCTTTCACCTCGTGTGCGAAAAGTTCACAGTGGTTAATCTTTGAATAGTTCGTGTATCTTCTGTTATTTTGTTCTATAATGGGTTCGATCGAAGCTGAGGAAGTTATCTGTAGACGTGTCTTGGTGGCAAATTAGCAATCGAGGTCGGAATTTTCGTTTCACAGATTGCCGTTCACCTTTTCCTACCTACTTTTCGTTTTTGTTTCCTGGAGTGTTACGGTGTTTGAATTCTCTGCCTTATAAACTTTTATATGTTATTTGTGGATGTGTTTAAGCGACAAGTTAGCATATCGTAGTCAGAATCAGCATGTTGTGGATTGCTGTTCACCTGGCCTCATCTGCATTCTTATTTAGTTCTCATAAAGAGAATACAGTGAAGTGGTTAAATTATTCTGTTTATTCATTGTTTTGGACTGTCAAAATTATCTCTGATAGTTTCTTTTGTCAGTTTCCTTTTTGTGATACATTTCTTTTGAGGTTGTGGTGTGTTTGTAGTTCGTCTGTAGCTGGTTTTGTATACCCCACCTGTAATTCGATTGGTGTACCATGACCGCCTTAATAGAGGCTGACACGCGTCCGTGATTCTTTTGCTGTGCCACGTTCATAATTCGTTCTGCCTACCACGTCTGAGGTTTGATCGGCGTACTACGATCGTCTTCATACAGGTTGAGGCGCGTCTGTGGTCCTTTTGCTGCACCACGACTATTAAGTAACGCAAGTGAGCTGAATTAAAAGAATGATTGATATCGAAAGTGCACGATGTCAACTGTGAGCGATCAGAAGACTGACAGTGATCAAGATAGAGTGACAATAAACATCGGTACAGGGCAGTCCTCTACTGAACCTAATAGAGTGGAAAATTACGCTGATGATGTAATGCGGTATGTGACGGAGGAGTATGTGAAGCCAAAGGGAGCGTCACAGAATGTCGCACAAAATCTGTAAAGCAAATTAACTAAGGGGGGCTCTCTATCAGACAGAAATTCAAGAGGCAAACCGAGGAAATCTAGACTAAAAATGCTAGACTCCGAAATGAAATGAGCTGGTCCAGTACTCCAGCTCAACTATGAGACACTGAGCAGCTATTGTCTGAGAATAGTACACTGTTCGATAACCTGAAGAACCCGTCCCGACGTATGCGGCTACGGCTGTAAGTAATAAGAAAATCTCTAAAAAGTAGCAGACAGCAGCAAAAATCACCAATATCACTGCCGAACAAGCAAATAAGGTCTTGCCCACTGAAATGACCATCTTAATGCCAAGGCAATGAAGGAGAAAATAGTCTCCGATCAACCAAAAACGTGAAGATTTAGAATCAGAGCAGTTAGAATTACCAGTAACGTGGTTGTAACGGAGACAGTTACAACAGGATCAAAATAAGCTGATGGAAAAAGTAAATCAAATTCCCAACATCAGATACCGTACTGCATCGAAAGGTAAGACAACAGAGAGAAGTCTGAAATACTGAATTCGGTCTTCCGAAATTGATTCCCCAGGGAAGATTGTAACATGGTCCATCCTTTCAATCATCGTACGAACATCTAAATGGCAGATACTGAGTTAACCAATCACAGAACAGAAGAGCAACTACAGTGGAAAGGCATCAGGACCAGATGAGATACTATAAGACTCTACAAAGCTTATGGGAAGAAATTGTTCCCCTTCTAGAAGCATTGTATCGTAGATCGCTGGAGCAACGAAGTGTACCTAGCGATTTGGGAAAAAACTCAGGTCATTCCCATTTTCGAGAAGGTTCACGGAATGGATGCTCATAATTACAAGTCTACAACGTTGATATCAATCTACTGTAGAATTATGGAGCATGCTTTGCGCTCATCTATGTTGACGTATTTGGAGAACGAAGATCTGCTCTATAAATATCAACATGGATTCCGCAAACAGGGACCTTGCGAAACTCAACTCGCTCTGTTCCTCCAAAATCAGTAACACTGTAGACAACGGCGCTCAGGTTGATGTCTTGTTCCTCGACTTCGTTTGATACCTTCCCACACTTCGGTTTAGTAAAAAAAAAAAATACGAGCTTATCGAGTATCGGACCAGATTTGCATCTAGATACAAGACTTTCTCACAGACAGAACTGAACACTTCGCTCTTAACGGAACAAAATTGACAAATGTAAAAGTAATTTCCGAAGTACCCCAAGGAAGTGTGACAGAACCGTTGCTGTTCGCAATGTATATAAATAATCAAGTAGAAAGCGTCGAAAGCTCTTTAAGAGTGTTCGCAGATGATACGGTTATCTATAAGTAAGTAGCAAAGCCAGAAACGGTATCGATTTGCAGAATAATCTAAATAAGATTGATAAATGACGCAGGTTCTGACAGTTGACCATGGACTTAAAGAAATGTAATGTATTGTGCATCCATAGGAAAAGAAATCTACTACTGTGCAATTAGACTATTGATAACAAATTGCTGGAACAGTACTGTCGTAAAACATCTAGGAGTAGCTATCCAGTGCGATTGTAACTGGAGCGAACAAACAGAAAAATATTAGGAAAAGTAGATACCAACTGAGATTCGTAGGGAGTGTAACTCAGCCACGAAGAAAATGTCCTACAAGGCGCATGTTCGATCGCTTCTTGTGCACTGTTCATAAATCTGGGATCCTTACCAGGTAAGACTGATAGAAAGGATACAAAAGATTCAACGAAGAGCTGCGCTTTTCGTTACAAGGTCGATTAGTCCTTGTGAGAATGTAACAGAGACGCTCAACAAATTCCAGAGGCAGACGCTACAAAAGAGGCGTTGTGCGTCACCGAGACGTTCACTATTGAAATTCCGAGAGAGCAGTTTCCTCGAAGTGTCTAACGACATATTAGTACCTCCCACTTACATTTCGCGATATGACCTCGGCGAGAAAATTCGAGAAATTGTAGCTAATACAGAGACCTACCGACAAGCATTCTTCCCAAGCACCATTCGTGAGTCGAACAGGGAAGAGGGGGATCAGTTGGTGGTAATAGAAATCCCCTCCAGCACACACCTTTAGGTGACTACTGGAGTACGAAGGAGATGCAGAAATGTGAACCTTCTCGGCGGGAAGACCGCTATTCATACTTCATGATGTGCGCAAGGGCCTGCCTGACGAGGATCTATTAGATGAAATGTTTTAACTCAGTCTCTCAGAGCGTGTGTCTAAGCAGGATTTCATGGCTGAAATAAAATCGCGTTTCAGAACAGGTCCGAAAACTGAGCGTGTTGTAAACCATGTCCTTGAGGTGAGCCCACGACTTAAAATATCCTGTTGAGAAAGAAGAGAATCCAATTCGGTGGTCTTATCTTGGTGGCTATACAGCGATGTTTTAAGTACAGCGAGCCGGCCGCGGTGGTCTTGCGGTTCTAGGCGCTCAGTCCGGAACAGCGCGACTGCTACGGTCGCAGGTTCGAATCCTGCCTCGGGCATGGATGTGTGTGATGTCCTTAGGTTAGTTAGGTTTAAGTAGTTCTAAGTTCTAGGGGACTGATGACCACAGATGTTAAGTCCCATAGTGCTCAGAGCCATTTGAACCATTTTTTTAAGTGCAGCGATCTGGATCGTTCCGCTGCATCTTGTACAAGAAACCAAACGTGCTCTCACTACGGCACTGAAGGACATCAGAAGAACAATTGTCCGAATAAAGGTCAAAAAGCCATCTGCATCCATTGCACACTAAGAAAGAAAGAATGTGACAAGTCAGGAGTGGAATGCGCAACGTAACAGACGCTGTTACAGAGAGTTATTGCCAGAACTGATTACGGATGGTTTCGAAAATACAATAAAACCGAGTGCTATTCCTAACGCATTGAATGAGCACATTAATTGTCAGTGCACACAGCGTAGTAAGCCCAAAAGAAAACTCCATGAATAAGAGCCAGAAATTGGCGACGGGTTGGCACAGGCAGTTGAATCTGTAAATGCACATATGGCCACGTTCACATCCCGAGGGCCGGCCGCGGTGGTCTCGCGGTTCTAGGCGCGCAGTCCGGAACCGTGCGACCGCTACGGTCGCAGGTTCGAATCCTGCCTCGGGCATGGATGTGTGTGATGTCTTTAGATTAGTTTGGTTTAAGTAGTTCTAAGTTCTAGGGGACTAATTACCACAGCAGTTGAGTCCCATAGTGCTCAGAGCCATTTGAACATCCCGAGGATGACAACATTCATTTAATGCAGACCAGAGACTTTTTACAATATATTTTTATCACGCTGACTAAGCAAGTGGAATGGTAGTCAATAACCTAATTGATCAAGGTTTTGAAACAGAACTGAACAGAAAATATTTCCGTTGCGTTATTTTACAGTGCAACTAACATTAATAATTGAGGATCTTGAAGCAGAGCCCATGCTAATAAGAAGTGGGCACAACAGCTGAGAGGAACTCTGTTCTCGAGAGTTAAATGGTAACAAAGATCATAGCAGTCCTGAATCATTTGATCGTACCTCCCAAGTTTCACCAGCAGGAAATTACTGTGGTGTCTCTTTGATGGTCTAGTCATATTAAAACAGTCCAATGTATCAGGCAGGAAGTACACACAGGGTCTAAAGTTCTGAACCATTACACAGAACATACTTCTTCCCGGGCGCGTACAAAAGCGGTATGAATAGAAGTGAAAAAAATCGTAGACTAGGATGCCAGTGAAGTTAATGAAGTTAAGGCAGGTGGTAGTGAACATGAATGCATAAAGAAACAGGCGCAGAGTACCGATAGCAGTGCTACGCGTAGGTAGAGTGAGTGCTCGTACAAGAAATGTATTCATAACTGCGAATACGATGTGACTTCAGCTGTACAATTTATTGGGGACATATGAATATTTGTGCCGGACCGGGTCTCGAGCCAGGATTTCCCGCTTCAAGCACCTATTGTGCTTCCATTCATGAACAGCATTGCAGGGGGTGGTTCCCAACAGGATAACGCCAACCAACATACCACTGTTGTAACCCAACATTCTCTACAGAGTGTCAACCTGTTGCCTTGGCCTGCTCGATCACCAGATCGGTCTCGAATCAAACACATTTGGGGCATCATCGGACGACAACTACAGCGTCAACCACAACCAGAATTAACCGTCCCTGTACTGACCGGCCAAGTGCAACAGGCATGGAACTCCATCCCACAAACACATCCGGCACCTGTAAAACACAAAGCATGCAGGTTTACATACTTGCATTCAATATTCTGGCGATTACAGGAGTTATTAATGTACCAGCATTTCATATTTGCAATGGCTTACATTAATCTTTGATATCGCAGCGTTAATCGCTTAAATATGTTACCCAGACTCTACATTAATTATTTTTTGGTACTGCGATTTTTTTCCGTACGTGTATTTCGATCCTAAGTTGTCGTCCCTTAAGTGCTTCGTACATATAAAACACCCATGAATACGATAGTGATGCAACTAAATGCTATGAGAAACGCATTAGTCATGAATGAGGCATGTAAGCCGTGGGAAGAGCTCGGAATTGATACTGTGTGCATTCAGGAGTCTTACATTAAATGCTGCTGTGTGAAAATGCTAAATCAAGTACTACTGTGTTAAAAAGTCGTATACTAATTACTAAAATTTCCCAGTTGTGTGATGAACACAGCACGTTTTTGAAGCTACTGTCAGAGAATATAAATGGACTATTGCAAACATCTATTTTCAATCTTCTGACAACAAAGATCCAAGTCTCAACAACACAAAGGCTGCAGCACTCTGTTTCTCTGTCCGTTGTCTTACGATTACAACCGATGCTAATGTTCAGTCAGTAGTCGCTCTGTTAGTGTCGAACAAACCTGGAGTGCTATGCCCTTACGAGAATCGGCCAGGTGTCGTTTCAAACACTTTACAGTCAACTAATCAGCGACAAACAAAATCTCTGGTCAGCTCAGCGTCACTGTACCATTAGCGACCACAGTTCAATTGTGGTGGAAATTATAAACAATGGAAGAATTTAAGTATATTTGGAAGGGGAGTATTCACCTACACTAGACATTAAATGCACTAGCTGGGATAAGTTGGGAGGTATGGGGAAGTCTCTCCATTAGAGGAGGATAGTGGTAACAATGATCGGCGCGTGCATTTACTGACAACTTTATTGCAAACAGCATTACACGAATCTATTCAAATTAGATAACAAGTTAAGTGTGTGTCACCAACGGCTTCAGAGAAATATTAGAACAACCAGAAGGCGTTAGCAGCGATCAGTTGGACAAGAGGAGCGTCAGAGTAGACTAACTAATGTCAAGAGTGTATAGAAAACCAGCCTGTTTGAAATCATACAACAGCAGTGGGAATGATACGTGCTGGCATACGTTGAATTTAATGTATGGGGTCAGCTCTATAAATTGCTTACAGAGAAAGCTAGTGCTGTCAAAGGTGCGGAAGGAAAGTGGCCCACTTGTGGAGACTCCTCGGAGTATCTGCTGACAACCCAGTTACCCGATAACACAGCGACTGCTGACACTGCCAAAAAAAACATCTTCGGGACTTCCTCCCAGAAGACTGCCAGAACAATACCTCTTCGCACAAGAAGAGGTGATTAAAGCTATATGTAAGCTTACGAAGAATGAAACACCAGGTCCCTACGGACTCCATGCGGAAGTACTACACAATATGATAGCCTACATTGCTCCGTTCCTAATGTCAGTATTGAACGAAGCTCTCATTTAGTAACTTTGGAAAGTGGCTAGTGATAATAAAGAATGAAGAATGCAAGAACCCTATCGAGACAAAGAGTTACAGACCGGTATGTCTGCTTAATATGCTGGCTGAAGTGAAGGAGCGTCTTTCATGTGACAGACTGCAGTAGCACAAGAACTCCTTTCCCTCACCCATTATCAGTTTGGCTTCTGAAAAAGAAAGTCAGTTGAAGACGCCACAAATATGCGACTGCAACATTAATAAATTATACGGGGCTTCTGACAACGTATGGTGACAATCTTTCAAAAAGACATTAAGATTCCTAAATGCCTCTACTACCGTCTTTTGGACTATTGTATGGCCGTACATTGAAGACGGCTCCAGGGAAGACCAAAATACAGAAAATTACCAAAGGATGCCCCCAGGGCTCAGTTTATTGCCCCATATTTTGGGATATAACTACTGAGCCACTCCTTCAAGAACTCGAGAATTATGTAGACGTAGACGGTGCGATAGTGTACGCTGATGATGTTTCATAGTAGTATCTGAAAGTTCTAGAGCCAAACTCGAGAAGAAAGCAAATTTTACAGCCTGTAGGCGTAGTACGCTGGCAATAAACTGACAGTCCCTGTGCATAAGACAACAGACACTAATGAGTCAAAAATGAGCCCAAACATTATGACCAACTGCTTAATATCTTCTTTGGAACGAAGTACATCACTGATTCCGCGTACCACGAATCCGACAGTTTGTTGGTAGGTTTGTGGACGCACTGGCGTTAAATGTCTACACAAAGGTCATATAACTCCCGTGACTGATTTGTGTATCCAGTGATGGCGCCCGGTAGCGACCCAGATGGTTTCCATAGGCGAATCTGGTCGCCGAGACATCAAAGTGGTTATACTTACATCCTGTAATTACGTCAAAGTGAGTTCAATATAACGCTCTTCAAACCACTGTTCTGGTTCAGAGACAAATACACTGCTGAAAAATGTCATCGCCGTCAAAGAAGACATCAAGCATGAAGAGATGCAGGTGGTTCGCAGCTGTCAGCGTTTCTTCTCTTACTAGCACAGGGCCCCTTGCGGGCTCAGGAGAATCTCCGATAGCATAATACCGCCCCCACCAGCCCGCGTCCGTGGCGCGCTGCACATTTCGAGCCGCTCTTCACGTCCAAGACGGCGTTTGTGGAGACGACCATCGACATAGTGTAGCCCAAAGAGCCGACATGTTTCTATTGATCGACAGTCGAATCTCAATGGTCCCGTGCCAACAGCAGTTGTAACTGATAATGTCGTTGGGTCAACAGCTTCAAAAATGGTTCAAATGGCTCTGAGCCTTATGAGACTTCACATCTGAGGTCATCGGTCCCCTAGACTTAGAACTACTTAAATCTAACTAACCTAAGGACATCACACACATCCATGCCCGAGGCAGGATTCGAACTTGCGACCGTAACGGTCGCTCGGTTCCAGACTGTAGCGCCTAGAACCGTACGGCCACTTCGGCCGGCCGAGATACTAAAAAATGGCTCTGAGCACTACGGGACTTAACTGCTGAGGTCATCAGTCCCCTAGAAATTAGAACTACTTAAATCTAACTAACCTAAGGACAACACACACATCCATGCCCGAGGCAGGATGCGAACCTGTGATCGTAGCGGTCGCTCAGATCCAGACTGTAGCGCGTAGAACCGCTCGGCCACTACGGCCGGCTCGAGATACTCGTTCACAGGCTCTGCGTAATAATAATCCGCTCTTTATCAAAGTCGCTTACCTCAATGGATCCCCCCATTCGCAGCCCATATCTGCGCTAGGGGGTCCCTTGTCCGTATCTGCTCCGGTTACATACTTTTGTTGACGCATCTCATGCCTGCAGTGCAACCAGGCGGCATCCAACATCGAGGTAAGCCACGGTCGAAATGTTTCCGTTTACCAGTGTGTATACTGCTAAAGGGAAATTTGTCCAACCAGGAGATTGGAGAGCACTCCATTTCGCCACAGTAACACAACCTGATATCTCGACTGGCTATTGGATGATAGATGAAATTATATGGCGCACATAACAACGGTCACACAAAGAGCACATCACATTATGAACAAATTAGCACTTACGGTCACAGTTAAATATAAAATTCCATTGCATGCTGTGAGAATCTACCATAGTGGAATTTTCTCGGCAATAGTTGGCACCGCCATAACTGTGTGGCCACATTAGCTCCGGTACCAACGTTAAAGAAGCATCCTGAGACGAACCCAGAGGCGTGTATCCCTTCGGCTGACTGGTACCTTTAGAACGACTCCTGCTAAAGCATTGTTGGTTGTAATTGGAACCGAATCTGTGGACGTAACTGTTCGATACCAAGCAACCAGGATTTGGCTGAAATTGGGAAACCAGGAGCAGGTCCTCTGTTTAAGCGGAAGCAGAGTGGATACCAAGCTAGGCCTGGAAGACACACGAGTACAAGTGTGAATGGGGCCCATTGGATAGAGAGCGTAGAGTTCACGCTGTATTCCTGAATACCAGAGACTGAATAAAATTGAAGCACATCAACCCCAGTACAGAAATGACTCACTTATCAATCTCATTTACTCAAAAAGAATTCAGAAGCGCACCACAAACCTTTGTAACTGTGGTCATGAGGGAATCCCAGTTCACAATGTGCTGCAGTATGCGAACTAGGATGTTGACTGAACGACAATAAAACCTAATTCTACCATGGAAAAGTAGTGAGAAATACGAAGCTCTACTTTGCAGTTCACAAAGAATCGAACAAGATGCCTGAAAGTGAAATACGTAGATGCCATCAAAATGAAGGAAGTCTGAGAGTAGATTTAAGTCGCAATGGGGTAGGAGGACTGGTGTCTGACATCAGACGAGACAGTAGCAGAAAGGTCGCCTGCGTAAGACACATTACATATAATACCTCAACCGATTTTGAGAACAGAACCAAAGATTGGGAGCCGTTACTTTCAGCACAAAGAAATGAAAGAATTAAGCCGAAACAAGGCCCTGGGAGTAGACAAAATTCCATTGGAACTACTGACAGCCTTGAGAGAGCCAGTCCTGACAAAACTCTACCATCTGGTGAGCAAAATGTATGAGACAGACGAAATACCCTCAGACTTCAAGAAGAATATAATAATTCCCATCCCAAAGAAAGCAGCTGTTGACAAGTGTGAAGATCGGTTTGGATTCCGTAGAAATGTTGGAAGACGTGAGGCAATACTGACCTTAAGCGTTTGTAGACTTAGAGAAAGCTTTTGACAATGTTCACTGGAATACTCTCTTTCAAATTCTGAAGGTGGCAGGGAGGAAATACAGGGAGCGAAAGGCTATTTACAATTTGTACAGAAACCAGATCGCAGTTATAAGAGTCGAGGGACATGAAAGGGAAGCAGTGGTTGGAAAGGGAGTGAGACAGGGTTGTAGCCTCTCCCCGATGTTATTCAGTCTGTATATTGAGCAAGCAGTAAAGGAAACAAAAGAAAAATTCGGAGTAGGTATTAAAATCCATGGAGAAGAAATAAAAACTTTAAGGTTCGCCGATGACATTGTAATTCTGTCAGAGACAGTAAAGGACTTAGAAAAGCAGTTGAACGGAATGGACAATGTCTTGAAAGGAGGATATAAGATGAACACCAACAAAAGCAAATCGAGGATAATGGAATGTAGTCGAGTTAACTCGGGTGATGCTGAGGGAATTAGATTAGAAAATGAGAGTTTTAAAGTAGTAAAGGAGTTTTGCTATTTGGGAAGCAAAATAACTGATGATGGTCGAAGTAGAGAGGATATAAAATGTAGACTGATAAAGGCAAGGAAATCGTGTCTGAAGAAGAGAAATGTGTAAACATCGAGTATAGATTTAAGTGTCAGGAAGTCGTTTCTGAAAGTATTTGTATGGGGTGTAGCCATGTATGGAAGTGAAACATGGACGATAAATAATTTAGACGAGAAGAGACTAGAAGTTTTCGAAATGTGGTGCTGACGATTAGATGTGTAGATCACATAACTAATGAGGAGAAGAGGTGTTTGTGGCACAATTTGACTAGAAGAAGGGATCGGTCGGTAGGACATGTTCTGAGGCATCAAGAGATCACCAATTTAGTACTGGAGAGCAGTGCGTAGGGTAAAAATCGTAGAGGGAGACCAACAGATGAATACACTAAGCAGATTCAGAAGGATGTAGGCTGCAGTACGTATTGTGAGATGAAGCAGCTTGCACAGGATAGAGTAGCATGGAGAGCTGCATCAAACCAGTCTCAGGACTGAAGACCACAACAACAACAACTTTCAGTACGCCGTCGTATTGTTTATCCTTCCCGCTGTGCTGAAAACACACAGATAGTAAAATTTCGTTGCTTACTGTCCTTCGTGGTGTTGCAGTTTTAATGCCTATGTATGTATATGGTACTGGCTAGGCACTCCAGGTGGTGTCGCCTGTCTGGGCAGCCAGTGTGGTTGTACGAGGGCGAGTGGTCGCGTGTCCGCCGGTAGCCGAGCCCGCCTGGCCCCGCCCCAGCGGTGTGAGATAAGGGCGCGCCAACTCGGCCACAAAGCGACCATTCAGCCGGCACGCTGGCTTCCGGGCCGCCGCTACGAGCTCCGCCCGCGATACGCCACTCGTCTGCGCGGGCGGCGCGTCAGAGGCGACCGCTGGAAACGTTCACTTGTCATACCGCTCCTAGAAGGCCCCCTGCTCTGTCTCGCAGTTCAGTTCCCATTGAGTGTGTCTGTCTCTCTCTTTAAAGTAAAACGTTACCCGTGATTTAGTTTCCACCTCGTTACCGTCATCATCATCATCACTGCCATCGCCTGATAAACAAAGTGAGATCCTACGGAATATCAGACCAACTGTGTGGCTGGATTGAAGAGTTTTTATCAAACAGAACACAGCATGTTGTTCTCAATGGAGAGACGTCTACAGATCCAAAGAAGGGCGGCGCGTTTCGTCACACGGTTGTTTGGTAAGCGTGATAGCGTTACGGAGATGTTTAGCAAACTCAGGTGGCAGACTGTGCAAGAGAGGCGCTCTGCATCGCGGTGTAGCTTGCAGTCCAGGTTTCGAGAGGGTGCGTTTCTGGATGAGATATCGAATTTATTGCTTCCCCCTACTTACACCTTCCGAGGAGATCACGAATGTGAATAAGAGAGATTCGAGCGCGCACGGATGCTTTCCGGCACTCGTTCTTCCCGCGAACCATATGCGACTGGAACAGGAAAGGGAGGTAATGACAGTGGCACGTAAAGTGCCCTCCACCACACACCGCTGGGTGGGTTGCGGAGTATAAATGTAAATGTAGATGTAGGTCAACATCATCATTGCCCTATTGAAACTATGAGCCAGATCGAAGGTCGATCTAGAAACCTTGCTTTTCGCAGGTAAACGTCCTACTGAGTGAGCTAGCCGGGTACCGCTCGCGAACCGCATTAGATTACACAGCATACCATGCAGAATTTTAATAATTCAAAATAGTCATAGCTTAAACAGAAAAAGGGGTGGAATTTCTGGAATCATAGCCATTCTAATATTTTACAAAATCTGAAGCTTCATTAATGCTCATAATTACTAAAATTTTAAGAAAATTCAGCATAGCTAACCGCTGACTCACACAAACTCATGCGCCAAATCTCATTCCGAGTCCTAAGTCCCAGTACACGCTTAGTATCTTGCTCCTGATTGTCTGAATACAAAGGTAGTCAATCAGCTTTGGGTTTTGAGATACAAAACCTATTATTTTGCCACATTGAACCAATTCCATTCCAAAACTATCTTTGATAAAATTAACAAATAATGTGTTACAGAAGAAACAGTAAAAGCAAATAAGTCCCGTCTTTAAATATCTAAACTACCGAAATATATTTTATGATGTAAATAAAATAGAAAGAAACTTCCACATGGGAAAAATATATTAAAAACAAAGATTCCAAGACTTACCAAGTGGGAAAGTGCCGGTATACAGGCACAATAAAAAAAACACACAAACACACACACAAAATTTCGAGCTTTCGCAACCGGCAGTTGCTTCATCAGGAAAGAGGGAAGGAGAAGGAAAGATGAAAGGATGTGGGTTTTATGGTAGAGGGTAAGGAGTCATTCCAACCCCGGGACCGGAAAGACTTACCTTAGAGGTATATACGTGCGCGCGCCCACACACACACACACACACACACACACAAGCAGACATATTTAAAGGCAAAGAGTTTGGGCAGAGATGTCAGTCGAGGCGGAAGTGCAGAGGCAAAGATGATGTTGAATGACAGGTGAGGTATGGGTGGCGGCAACTTGAAATTAGCGGAGATTGAGGTCTGGTGGATAACGAGAAGAGAGGATATATTGAAGGGCAAGTTCCCATCTCCGGAGTTTGGATAGGTTGGTGTTGGTGGGAAGTATCCAGATAACCCGGACGGTGTAACACTGTGCCAAGATGTGCTGGCCGTGCACCAAGGCGGGTCACATGGCATTTGGACAAAAATATGGGAACAGCGCGAGAAACACATGCCTGAACATAAATTCAGGTGCTAGCCACGCCTATAGATTGTACAGTTGTATCTGGCCACGAATGGCCTCAACACGTTGTACTAGTCAGTCGTGCTCAAAACCGTGTTCTGCTTAGTTATGAGTGCATTACTTCAGAGCTACGTGAAACCGAACATTGGGAAATTGTTGGTGTTCATATGGTAGGTGCTTGCGCAACCAAGGTAGCCATAACGAAGGTTGTTACCGCGTAAAGGGAAAGCGGAAGACATCATCCGCTAACTCACAACGCGAACGAAAGTGTGTGTTGAGTGATAGTAACAGACGGTTACTGAAGAGGATTTTGACGAAAAATAGAGGACGGCAGCTGTAGAAGTCTCTGCAGAACTAAATTTTGCACTCGCGAACCCTGTCAGCACCAAACAACACGAGGAGAGATCCGTAAACAGGGGCCGGCCGGTGTGGCCGAGCGGTTCTAGGCGCTGCAGTCTGTAACCGCGCTTCCACTACGGTCGCAGGTTCGAATCCTGCCTCGGGCATGGATGTATATGGTGTCCTTAGGTTAGTTAGGTTTAGGTAGTTCTAAGTTCTAGGGGACTGATGACGTCAGATGTTAAGTCCCATAGTGCTGAGAGCTATTTGAACCGTAAACAGGGTATTAGAGTGCGAGCTGGTATTCCAAAACCTACATCGGTGATGCAAATAGCCGTCACAGGAGAACGTGGTGCCGAAGCCATTAACCCGAACTATGGAGCAATGGTAACAAATCATTTGTTCAGATGTGGCTTGTCACTCACTGTCTTCAACTTCTGGCCGAGTTTACGCCCAAGGCTGATCATGGTCGGTGTTCGGAGATGACTTGTGCAACCTATTCGTGGTATTCCATAGCTCCCATGGTTACCCTATAAGGTCACATTACTGCTAGGGATTGTATGACCATTTGGACTGATTAGGTTTATCTCGTACAACAGCGTTTATTTCCCAGTGTTGATGCTGTGTTCCGAAACGACAGAGCCTGTGTTCACACAGCCCGCGGCTTCCCTCGCCGCCAGAGTCACCAGATCTCAATATTATTGAACCTTTGCGACCTACTTAGGAGAGAAGGGTGCATGATCGTTATCCACCTTCATTACTGTTAACTTAGCTTGCCACTATTTTGTAGGAAAATTGGAAAAAGATTCCCTCGCAGACCATACAGGACCCGTACTTACCAATTCCGAGACGACTGGAAGCTGTTCTGAATGGTAATGGTTTTCTTATACCGTATTAGGAATGGTAATCTCTTGTGTTTTTAATGTTTCCATATTTTTGTCCGCCCCCTGAAAGTCAATCGGTAGACACGGTTCTGAATTCGAGTCTCGGCCCAGCGCACGGTTTTAATTTGCTGGGAAGTTTCAAATCAGTGCACACTCGGCTGCAGAGTGAAAGATTAATTCTGGAAATCACCATAACCATCACGCTATGGCTTATTGCTGAAACACGTATTATTCAACTATACTCTGCTTAAAATTATATGTTCATTAACACTTCAATAACAGAAATTTAATTCTCCTAATCAGACCTCGGAACTTCACATGTAAATTTCCGATGTTGCTAATGTGCCAAACAAGGCGTCAGTTTACTTACCGATACGATACGAACAGCTTGTTTTGTTTGTGTTACTGTCTAGAATGTCGATGCAAATTTACCTTACTCTAGTGTTCTAGTTTCTGCACCAAGGAAAACGGAAGCCAACATGGTTTCCATATCGCTGACTTAGTGATACCCTCTACACTATAGCGTCAGAATGAATTTTTACTCTGCAGCAGAGTATGCGCTGGTCTAAAACTTCCTGGGCGATTAAAACTGTATACCGGTCTGGGACTCGGACCTGGGACCTTTGCCTTTTGCAAGTAACTGTTTTAGGGACTGAGCTATCCAAGCACGACTCACGATCGGCCCTCACAATTTTGCTTTCGCCAGTGCCTCATCTCCTACTTACTCACACATCAAATCCTACAGGATACTGCCCGTTGACCTAGAATCATGAAATTTAGCAAGAAATAAAGGTTTCACAATACAAGTAAAGAGAAAAATCTGAAATTGTTGATTTGTAAATTGTAGTTGTTTCAAAGAAAATGACTTTTTGGCATGCTGCACATCGAAATTTTTATTTGTATATATGCACCCAGACGCGTTTCGCCTTTTGAACAAGACATCTTCAGTGGATGTCCTGACATTACATGATTTATCCATTTTTACACATAGGTTATGTTTTCACATCTAGGTTATGGATTTAAAAACAGTTCCTTAACTTTTTTTTATTAAATGGAAATGTACTTACAGGTAACATCGAATTCATTGCATCCAAGCAAATTGCTTTTCCGCATCTGGCAACCAGGTGGACACCTTACAGTACACTTTCAGTTCACTGTTCACGTTAGACATCATTGTAACTGCCATCTTTTTAATACAGAGTTTCATTTGTTTTGCTAAGTGTTACCAACATTCTCAGTTTATTGCATTCAACTGTTTCGTGAATGTGTGTGTGTGTGTGTGTGTGTGTGTGTGTGTGTGCAAAAAAGGCATTTTCTTTGAAACAACTGCAATTTATATACAGCTGTTGCGAAAATGGCTTCTTAATTAAAGGAATCAAAAGATACGGTCATTTATGTTACATGTTTTGATACTCGCAAACTCACTCATCAATACTTATAAGGTACTTCCCGTTGACTTAAAATCACGGAATTTGGCAAGAAGCTAGGTTAGACACTACAACCACAGGAAAACATCCGAAAATTGTCAATTTGTGATATCACACAAAGAAATGGTTTTGTCGTTTGTTATCTGTCTGTCTGTTAAGTCCCGTTTTTCTGAGCAGTGGTTAGACATATCAAATTGAAATTTATGTCACGTTCTAAGGTCTATAGTCAGTTGGCAGTGTAATAAATATAAGCCTCTAAGTCAATACAACCAAAGGACACGGACATTTATGTCACATATTTTGATACTCGCAAACTCACTCATCAAAACATGTAGGGTTTTCCAGTGGGTCTAGAACCGCGAAGTTTAGGAAGAAAGGTTTCACAGCACAAGTAAATGAGAAATCCAATAATTGTTAGTTTGTAATTACATCACAGGAAAAAACTTTTTTTTATTTGCTAACAGACTTCGTACTTGAAATTAAAAAATGGTTCAAATGCCTCTGAGCACCATGGGACAGAACATCTGACGTCATCAGTCCCCGAGGCAGGATTCGAACCTGCGACCGTAGCGGTCCCGCGGTTCCAGACTGAAGCGCCTAGAACCGCTCGGCCACACGAACCGGTTTGAAATAAAAACATTCTCGAAAGTCTTGGAATTCCTGAGACCGATATCTTGCCATTATCAATGTCGGTAACTGGCAAAAAACGTCGAAGTCTTCGATTCCCTGAATGGATGAACTGTCATATACGTAATTAAGTTTGTACGGAACCCTCAGTGAGCGCGACTCCTGCGCGCACCTGGTCAATTTATTTCAGATAAGTCAACAATGGTAATTTCTCGGCGTTTCGTAGGTGGAGGACAGGGTGTGTTGTATGCGTGAATATCCATATGGTGGCAGATTTCTTGCAGGCGGCGAATGGCTTAAAGTTTCGTCCTGCGATTGTTGTTGCGTCAAAATGGTTCGGGCGTTGTTGTGCTGATCAGTTTGATCGTATTTGTTTACCTGTCTGCCAGACGCCTGCCACCGCTCGACACAAAATCCTGTGCTTCAGATTGCCTGGTTCACAGCACGTATCGCAGGTTTCTTTCCGGATCAGGTGTATGCCTGATTGTTTTTCATTGGTTCAAAAATGGTTGAAATGGCTCTGAGCGCTATGGGACTTAGCATCTGAGGTCATCAGTCCCCAAAAACTTAGAACTACTTAAACCTAACTAACCTAAGGACATCACACACATCCATGCCCGAGGCAGGATTCGAACCTGCGACCGTAACGGTCGCGCTGTCCCAGACTGAAGCGCCTAGAACCGCTCGGCCACTCCAGCCGGCCTTTTCATTGGTCGGTATCGTCATGTTAACAACCTTGTACAGCGTGCCGCGGACGTCTAAATATAAAAATCGCGCCGCTACATTTTGCCATTCCATGTTTCCCCAGTACTGCCTGACAACTCCTAGCAGGACTGAAGGAAAGCTTCAGCACGTAGAGTGAAGTGGCCAGTAGTGTTGTCAGTGTCACAGAGTGAATGTAAAAAGTTCGTTTCCAAATAAGCACAGCGCATACTATCGACATGTGCACTGTTTTGCAGATATTTCCAACACAGTACACTTATGAAAATAAGGAGCTCACATGGTAAGAATAACACAAAGTAGGAGAACAGCTTGGCTTGGCCATGTCCTTAGGATGGGCACCGGAAGAACAGTTAAAAAGGTTTTTGATTAGAGACCAACTGGAAGAAGACTGAGAGGAACGCCACGAAAGCGGCGGATTGTCGACTTGGAAGAAGATATAAAATCTCTCAGATTCGAAGATGGCGAAGAACAGCATGGGGACGACAAAATGGAGGAAACTTGTTGGAGGGGCTAAGACCCACGCAGTGTTGTAACACCATGATAAGAAGAACAAGTACAACAATAAATGAAGGTAAGAAACCAAAAGAAATGCAGTTACCTTCTAACGGTTCAACGGAAAGCTTGAGATAGAAAAGCTTCTGTCTAACAACCAGCTCTGATTTAGAAAGCATTGCTCGTGCATAGCCAAGCTTGGTCTTTTGCATTATAACCCACAAGCCATGGAAGGTGGTCAACAGCAAGGTTCCATATTCCTAGCGTTCGACAAGGTGCCCCACTGTAGGCTGTTGACGAAGGCACGTGCATACGATATTGGTCCCAAGATATGTGACTGACTCGCAGAATTCTTAGGTAACAGTAACCAGTAAGTAGTCCTCGACAGCGAGTGTTCATCGGAGACAAGGGTATCGTCAGATATGTTCCAGGGAAGAATGATAGGACCAATCTATACACACAAATGATCTAACTGACAAGGTGAGTAGCAATTTATGGCTGTTGGCTGCTCGTGGTCTAGTGGCTAGCGTTGCTGCCTCTCGATCACGGGGTCCCGGGTTAGATTCCCGGCCAGGTTGGGGATTTTCTCCTACCGGGGACTGTGTGTTTGTGTTATTATCATGTAATCATATAATCATCAGTGAACCCGTGGTCTAGTGGAACCCGCATCTCGTGGTCGTGCGGTAGCGTTCTCACTTCCCACGCCCGGGTTCCCGGGTTCCCGGCGGGGTCAGGGATTTTCTCTGCCTCGTGATGGCTGGGTGTTATGTGCTGTCCTTAGGTTAGTTAGGTTTAAGTAGTTCTAAGTTCAAAAAAAAGAAGAAGAAAAGGGTAGCGTCTTTGATACATAATCAAAACGTCTTCGGTCCCGGGTTCGATCCCCGCCACTGCCTAAATTTTGATAAATTATCAGCATTGGCGGCCGAAGACTTCCGGCATGAGAATTCAGCCTCATTCTGCCAACGGCCTTGTCAAAGAGGGCGGAGGAGCGGATAGAGGTTCAGGGCACTCTCTTGTCCTAGGGGTGGGAAATTGCCCCTAAAAGCGGAAGAATCAGCAATGATCAACGACATGAGGATGCAGAAGGCAATGGAAACCACTGCATTAAAGGCACGTAACGTGTGTCCACAGGACATGTGGCCTGTAGTTGAAGAAGTGTCATGATGATCTCTCCATTGGCAAAAGATTCCGGAATAGTCCCCCATTCGGATCTCCGGGAGGGGACTGCCAAGGGGGAGGTTACCATGAGAAAAAGATTGAATAATCAACGAAAGGATAACGTTCTACGAGTCGGGGCGAGGAATGTCAGAAGCTTGAACGTGGCAGGGAAACTAGAAAATCTGAAAAGGGAAATGCAAAGGCTCAATCTAGATATAGTAGGGGTCAGTGAAGTGAAGCGGAAGGAAGACAAGGATTTCTGGTCGGATGAGTATCGGGTAATATCAACAGCAAAAGAAAATGGTATAACAGGTGTAGGATTCGTTATGAATAGGAAGGTAGGGCAGAGGGTGTATTACTGTGAACAGTTCAGTGACCGGGTTGTTCTAATCAGAATCGACAGCAGACCAACACAGACAACGATAGTTCAGGTATACATGCCGACGTCGCAAGCGGAAGATAAAGAGATAGAGAAAGTGTACAAGGATATTGTAAGGGTAATGCAGTACGTAAAAGGGGCGAAAATCTATTAGTTATGGGCGACTGGAATGTAGTTGTAGGGGAAGGAGTAGAAGAAAAGGTTACAGGAGAATATGGGCCTCGGGACAAGGAATGAAAGAGGAGAAAGACTAATTGAGTTCTGTAACAAGCTTCAGCTAGTAATAGCGAATACCCTGTTCAAGAATCACAAGAGGAGGAGGTATACTTGGAAAAGGCCCGGAGATACGGGAAGATTTCAATTAGATTACATCATGGTCAATCAGAGATTCCGAAATCAGATACTGGATTGTAAGGCGAACCCAGGAGCAGATATAGACTCAGATCACAATATAGTAGTGATGAAGAGTAGGCTGAAGTTCAAGACATTTGTCAGGAAGAATCAATACGCAAAGAAGTGGGATATGGAAGTTCTAAGGAATGACGAGACACGTTTGAAGTTCTCTAACGCTATAGATACAGCAATAAGGAATAGCGCAGTAGGCAGCACAGTTGAAGAGGAATGGACATCTCTAAAAAGGGCCATCACAGAAGTTGGGAAGGAAAACATAGGTACAAAGAAGGTAACTGCGAAGAAACCATGGGTAACAGAAGAAATACTACAGTTGATTGATGAAAGGAGGATGTACGAACATGTTCCGGCAAAATCAGGAATATAGAAATACAAGTCGCTGAGGAATGAAATAAATAGGAAGTGCAGGGAAGCTAAGACGAAATGGCAAAAGCAAAAATGTGAAGACATTGAAAAAGATATGATTGTCGGAAGGACAGACTCAGCATACAGGAAAATCAAAACAACCTTTGGTGACATTAAAAGCAACGGTGGTAACATTAAGAGTGCAACGGGAATTCCACTGTTAAAGGCACAGGAGAGAGCAAATAGGTGGAAAGTATACATTGAAAGCCTCTATGAGGGTGACGATTTGTCTGATGTGATAGAAGAAGAAACATGAGTCGATTTAGAAGATATGGGGGACCCAGTATTAGAATCGGAATTTAAAAGAGCTTTGGAGGACTTACGGTCAAATAAGGCAGAAGGGATAGATAACATTCCATCAGAATTTCTAAAATCATTAGGGGAAGTGGCAACAAAACGCCTATTCACGTTGGTGTGTAGAATATATGAGTCTGGCGACATACCATCTGACTTTCGGGAAAGCATCATCCACACAATTCCGAAGACGACAAGAGCTGACAAGTGCGAAAATTCTCGCACAATCAGCTTAACAGCTCATGCATCGAAGCTGCTTACAAGAATAATATACAGAAGAATGGAAAAGAAAATTGAGAATGTGCTAGGTGACGATCAGTTTGGCTTTAGGAAAAGTAAAGGCACGAGAGAGGCAATTCTGACGTTACGGCTAATAATGAAAGCAAGGCTAAAGAAAACTCAAGACACGTTCATAGGATTTGTCGACCTGGAAAAAGCGTTCGACAATATAAAATGGTGCAAGCTGTTCGAGATTCTGAAAAAAGTAGGGATAAGCTATAGGGAGAGACGGGTCATATACAATATATACAACAACCAAGAGGGAAAGATTAGAGTGGACGATCAAGAAAGATGTGCTCGTATTAAGAAGAGTGTAAGACAAGGCTGTAGCCTTTCGCCCCTACTCTTCAATCTGTACATCGAGGAAGCAATGATGGAAATAAAAGAAAGTTTCAGGAGTGGAATTAAAATACAAGGTGAAAGGACATCAATGATACGATTCGCTGATGACATTGCTATCCTGAGTGAAAGTAAAGAAGAATTAAATGAGCTGCTGAACGGAATGAACAGTCTAATGAGTACTCAGTATGGTTTGAGAGTAAATCGGAGAAAGACGAAGGTAATGAGAAGTAGTAGAAATGAGAACAGTGAGAAACTTAACATCAGGATTGATGGTCACGAAGTCAATGAAGTTAAGGAATTGTGCTACGTAGGCAGTAAAATAACCTATGACGGACGGAGCAAGGAGGACATCAAAAGCAGACTCGCTATGGCAAAAAGGCATTTCTGGCTAAGAGAAGTCTACTAATATCAAATACCGGCCTTAATTTGAGGAAGAAATTTCTGAGGATGTACGTCTGGAGTACAGCATTGTATGGTAGTGAAACATGGACTGTGGGAATACCGGAACAGAAGAGAATCGAAGAATTTGAGATGTGGTGCTATAGACGAATGTTGAAAATTAGGCGGACTGATAAGGTAAGGAATGAGGAGGTTCTACGCAGAATCGGAGAGCAAAGGAATATGTGGAAAACACTGATAAGGAGAAGGGACAGGATGATAGGACATCTGCTAAGACATGAGGGAATGACTTGCATGGTACTAGAGGGAGCTGTAGAGGGCAAAAACTGTAGAGGAAGACAGTGATTGGAATACGTCAAGCAAATAATTGAGGACGTAGGTTGCAAGTGCTACTCTGAGATGAAGAGGTTGGCACAGGAAAGGAATTCGTGGCGGGCCGCATCAAACCAGTCAGTAGACTGATGACAAAAAAAAAAAAAATCATCATTCATGCAAGTGCCGAGACTGGAGCGAGTAAAGATTGGGAATCTGTATGTGCGCCGATAACTGCCCAGTTGAGCGCCCCAGAAACCAAACATCATCCTCATGGCTGTTTGTTGATGACACTATGCTTCACGGGAAGCCATCGTAGTTGACTAGGTGTTGGATGATACAAGATGACTTGAACAGAAATTCTATCTAGTGTGATGAATGGGTGCTTGCTCTAAATGTAGAAAAATGTAAATTAATGTGGCTGATTTCAGTACATCTGTACTCTGCTGCTCGATACACTCACGTCGTCCACAGCTCGTGGCCGTGCGGTAGCGTTCTCGCTTCCCACGCCCGGGTTCCCGGGTTCGATTCCCGGCGGGGGTCAGGGATTTTCTCTGCCTCGTGATGACTGGGTGTTGTGTGCTGTCCTTAGGTTAGTTAGGTTTAAGTAGTTCTAAGTTCTAGGGGACTGATGACCATAGCTGTTAAGTCCCATAGTGCTCAGAGTCATTTGAACACTCACGTCGTATAATTATCTAGGAGTGACGTTGCAAAGCGATATGAAATGGAACGAGCACGTGAGGTTGGCAGCTGGTGAGGCAAATCCCCGTCTTCGCTTCATTTGGAGAGTTTTAGGAAAGTATAACGCATTATAAAGACGACGGCATATAGAACAGTAGTGCGACCCATTCTTGAGTCCGGCTCTAGTGTTTGGGATCCCCCGCTGGCTGGATTGCTCTTGCTGCTAGTTATGTTAATGGTAGGTTTCATTAGCATGCAAATATTACGCGGTCGCTTCGTGAACTCAAATGGAAATCCGTGGAGGGAAGACAACGTTTCTTTCGTGAGACACTGTAGAGAAAATTGTGAGAAACAGCATTTGAGGCCGACTGCAGAACAATTTTACTGACGCCAACGTACATTTCGCGTGATACGATAAGAGAAATTAGGGCCCGTACGGAAGCATTTAGACAGCCGTTTTTCCCTCTCTCTACTTGTGAGTGGAACAAGATAAGAAATGACTAGTAGTGGTACATAGTATCACCCTACTTGCACCACATGGTGGCTTGCAGGGGGTGTACTTAGATATAAATGTCCTTTCTACCAAAATAGTCGGAACGTATCCCTGAAGAAACTCCGGAATATTGGCATTGAAGCTTGGAATCAACGAGTACAATATGAATAACTGTGACGTGTGCTTGTGAGATATATTTGTATTGTTCTGGGTGGGTAACGAATGAAATGTAGAGAGGGAATAAAAAACATGAAGAGAAACGGAGCCAGACATCAAGTTAGGAAACATAGTTACAGAATGTACGTATAGCTACCCAGGCTGCATAAAACTGCTGTCAAATTGACCATGGTTTTGACAGCACTAAGGCGGTCTTCATCAGAATAAAAATGACACAGGATTACCTAGAAAATATAACGACATGGCTCAAAAATACAATATACTTAATAGGATTACTTCCATAAAAATGTTCAAACAGTGTACTTACATGTAATCACACCACAGGTTAGCAACATCTGAGCAAAAACGCTCTTGTCAAATTGAAATTATCACAAGAATAAAAATTAAACTGGATGTAACATGATTTGGCAATTGGAATAAAATGTTCCATCGAAATCTTCCGACATTGATAATGGCAAGATATCGGTCTCAGTAATTCCAAGACTTTCGAGAATGTTTTTATTTCAAACCGGTCGGTGCGGCCGAGCGGTTCTAGGCGCTTCAGTCTGGAACCGCGGGACCGCTACGGTCGCAGGTTCGAATCCTGCCTCGGGAACTGATGACCTCAGATGTTGTTTCACATGGTGCTCAGAGGCATTTGAACCATTTTTTAATTTCAAGTACGAAGTCTGTTAGCAAATAAAAAAAAGTTTTTTCCTGTGATGTAATTACAAACTAACAATTATTGGATTTCTCATTTACTTGTGCTGTGAAACCTTTCTACCTAAACTTCGCGGTTCTAGACCCAATGGAAAACCCTACATGTTTTGATGAGTGAGTTTGCGAGTATCAAAATATGTGACATAAATGTCCGTGTCCTTTGGTTGTATTGACTTAGAGGCTTATATTTATTACACTGCCAACTGACTATAGACCTTAGAACGTGACATAAATTTCAATTTGATATGTCTAACCACTGCTCAGAAAAACGGGATTTAGCAGACAGACAGATAACAAACGACAAAACCATTTCTTTGTGTGATATAATCACAAATTGACAATTTTCGGATGTTTTCCTGTGGTTGTAGTGTCTAACCTAGCTTCTTGCCATATTCCGTGATTTTAAGTCAACGGGAAGTACCTTATAAGTATTGATGAGAGAGTATGCGAGTATCAAAACATGTAACATAAATGACCGTATCTTTTGATTCTTTTAACTAAGAAGCTTAACATTTTTACATCATCAAAGTACTAAAGACTTCAGTATTTGACGTAAATTTGAACTTGAAATGTTTGCCCGTTCCTGAGAAAAGGGGATCTTAACAGACGGAATGAGGGAGAGACAGACAGATACACACACAGATAACAAATGACAAAACTTTTTTTCTTGTGCTGTTAGCACAAATTAACAGTTTCAGATTTCTACCTTTTCTTGTACTGTGGAACCTTTTTTTCTTGACAAATTTCATGATTCTAGGTCAACGGGAAGTACCTAGTAGAATTTTATGAGTGAGTTTACGAGTATCAAAATATGTGACATTTATGACCGTATCATTTGACTACACTGACTTAGAAGCTTCACTTTTTTACATCATCATGGGTCCGTAGACACAAATTTCAAATTGACGCGTCTTTCCACTCTACCCAATTGGAAGGAGGCGTAGACAAGCACAAACAACACAACAAACCACGTGGGAGAACACAAATACGACCACACATTCCGAAACCGAGGAAGGAACACTAAGTGAACATGACTCAGAAGGGATCAACATGTAAGGGACCAAAAGCAACAGCCCGCATCTCGTGGTCGTGCGGTAGCGTTCTCGCTTCCCGCGCCCGGGTTCCCGGGTTCGATTCCCGGCGGAGTTAGGGATTTTCTCTGCCTCGTGATGGCTGGGTATTGTGTGATGTCCTTCGATTAGTTAGGTTTAAGTAGTTCTAAGTTCTAGGGGACTGATGACCATAGATGTTAAGTCCCATAGTGCTCAGAGCCATTTTTTGAACCAAAACCAACAATGTATGACACTGCATGCCACAACACAGTCATAAACAACACAACAACCATAAAACAAATAAACACCGGCACCACAAACTTAGACTGTAGTAATAAGGTAATTACTTCGCACGAAGTAATGGCTGCTATCGACAGGGGGTCTCTAGTTGATCCCGTATTTCTAGATTTCCGGAAAGCTTTTGACACCGTTCCTCACAAGCGACTTCTAATCAAGCTGCGGCCCTTGGGGTGTCGTCTCAGTTGTGCGACTGGATTCGTGATTTCTTGTCAGGAAGGTCGCAGTTCGTAGTAATAGACGGCAAATCATCGAGTAAAACTGAAGTGATATCAGGTGTTCCCCAGGGAAGCGTCCAGGGACATCTGCTGTTCCTGATCTATATAAATGACCTCGGTGACAATCTGAGCAGTTCTTATAGGTTGTTCGCAGATGAGCTGTAATTTACCGTCTAGTAAGGTCATCCGATGACCAGTATCAGTTGCAAAGCGATTTAGAAAATGGTTCAAATGGCTCTGAGCACTATGGGACTTAACATCTGTGGTCATCAGTCCCCTAGAACTTAGAACTACTTAAACCTAACTAATCTAAGGACATCACACACATCCATATCCGAGGCTGGATTCGAACCTGCGACCGTATCAGTCGCGCGGTTCCGGACTGAGCGCTAGACCACCACGGCCGGCTGAAGCGATTTAGAAAAGATTGCTGTATGGTGTGGCAGGTGGCACTTGACGCTAAATAACGAAAAGTGTTAGTTGATCCACATGATTTCCAAAAGAAATCCGTTGTAATTCGATTATTCAATAAATAGTACAATTTTCAAGGCTGTCAATTCAACTAAGTACCTGGGTGTTAAAATTACGAACAACTTCAGTTGGAAAGACCACATAGATAATATTGTGGGGAAGGCGAGCCAAAGGTTGCGTTTCATTGGCAGGACACTTAGAAGATGCAACAAGTCCACTAAAGAGACAGCTTACACTACACTCGTTCGTCCTCTGTTAGAATATTGCTGCGCAGTGTGGGATCCTTACCAGGTGGGACTGACGGAGGACATCGAAAGGGTGTAAAAAAGGGCAGCTTGTTTTGTATTATCAAGTAATAGGGGAGAGAGTGTGTCAGATATGATACGCGAGTTGGGATGGAAGTCATTAAAGCAAAGACGTTTTTCATCGCGGCGAGATCTATTTACGAAATTTCAGTCACCAACTTTCTCTTCCGAATGCGAAAATATTTTGTTGAGCGCAACCTACATAGGTAGGAATGATCATCAAAATAAAACAAGAGAAATCAGAGCTCGAACAGAAATGTTTAGGTGTTCGTTTTTCCCGCGCGCTGTTCGGGAGTGGAATGGTCGAGAGATAGTATGATTGTGGTTCGATGAACCCTCTGCAAAGCACTTCAATGTGAATTGCAGAGTAGTCAAGTAGATGCAGATGTAGATGAATGAGTTTTATATATCAGAAATGTATTAAGTTATTTAAGGAATAATGCATTCAAGTAGCAATGAACTATATTCTATTTCTACTAACAAGCTACAAACAGAAGTGTATTTCGCACGTAAAGCTAAAATTCATGTATTCCATGTATGAAGTGCTCAGTCGTCATTTAATCTGTGTAATCTGTGTAAACATACATTAGTACAAGCCATTTCAGATGAGAATGTCTCGAGGTTGTACCGAGACCTTCTCACCTGAAATAGGTAGAAATAGGCCATTATTAACCAACTTGCTACTTAGATTGCACTACACATCCAAATGCAGCATATCACTTCCCTCTACATACTACAAATTCTTTTCACCACGATCATTGTGTTACATTTCCTGTTTTTTATTTTTGCGTTATATAAATTATATTCTCATCAACTAGGTAGCAACAAATTATATGGAACCATTTTAACAATTGTGAGCCCTCTGGAGCTCGTGCGGATGACTCGCGTCTTCAACATGAGTTTCCAACTCAGTTTTGTCTGACAGGGCTGGACTGAGTTCGCGCCATTTTCAGTAGGCCTACCTTTCTGTTAACTCGCCGTCTGTTAGCTCCAATCATTGTTGGCTTTCAGTTACGAAAGACACATTGTTTATTAAACATTATTATAGTCTGGAGGACACTTGTCACCCGCGCGAGCTCTGCTGCCACAATCTGAAACAAAGTAAGTCTGTATTGCTTTATTGCTTTCCTAGATTCAATCGAACTTTCATGTGCGTAAATTTAGACGTATTGAAACAGACTGCAGTTATCTTCCATGTTACCTAGTATACTCTTTATTTTTAAATTGTGGAGGAAATGTCAAAGGGAAAAAATCTCAGAGTTTAGTAGAGTTCCTAATGTATGGCTGGGACGGTTCAATGAGCTGAGTGATGGAAGATGCTCACAGTGATAGCGCTGACTCAGTGATTGAGGATTCTGTTCACGAAAGCGGTCATGATTCAGGAACAGAACATGAAGTGTCAAAAAATGATGAAAATTAATCACATGAAGAAGTGACTCAAGAGGATTTTTTAGGGAAAGATGGAATAACTTAACGGAGGAAAAATAAATATCCTACCAGTGTTATAAGCAGATCTTGTAATTTTATTACGCATTCGCCTGGTCCCAAAAATCAAGCTCGTATAAAAAAAGACAGAAATAGAAATTCTGAATTTGTTCTTGGATGAAAACATAATATGCATTATCGCAACATGCACTAATATATACATCAATGGAGTTCGTGGTAACTTCTCTAGGGAAAGGGACGCTAATGAAACAGGTGCGATAGAGATCAGAGCTTTCATTGGTTTGTTATATCTATGTGAATCTTTGAGATGTTCTAGGAAGAGTATATAGAAATTGTGGGATAACTCGAAGGGAAGTGGACTTAATGATTTAATCATGTTATTTCTGCACAAGTGAAAACCGATTCAGGTTTCTGTGGGGATGTCTGAGGTTTGATAATATCGGTGATAGAGGTGTTTGCAGAAAGACTGACAAGTTGACTGCAGTCAGGAAGGTGCTTGAACTTTTCACGAACAATTTGCAAAAAATATTTTTCTCCTAGTGAATATCTTACTGTTGAGCAGGAAATTATGGGTTAAAAGTGTTTGCTTCGGTTGATGTAAATACAGCTTACACTTTGAATGTAGAGCCGTACGTTTGTAAGCAGCAAGAGAGGCCATGTAATGCCAGTAATTCAGCTAAAGATATTGTTCTTCGAATGGTCAAACTGTTTCAAACGTTGGAATACTTTAAACTGTGTACAAATATTAAATGTATTATATTTGGATTTAATAAAAAATCATAAAACCGGTCATAAAGACTGTTCAAAGTATGCAAATAGACCGATTGCTTTGTCGATGACACCAGTCATCCACGCGAGTGACGAGTTCACGAATTTTCGCGCGAGTAACGGAGTGTTAAGCATTCAATTCGGTGTAACATCAGAGAAATCTTTGTATATTACGTTCTTTATATTATTAAAAAAAGCATTAACAACTGTATACCAATAAGATTGTAACAATGAGAAGTCTTTGCAATTAGATTCAGAAGCATCCGACCCATCTTACATTTCAAGGCTGTGGGTTACTCTGTACTATTAATGAATTGATGTTGTTGTTGTGGTCTCCAGTCCTGAGACTGGTTTGATGCAGCTTTCCATGCTACTCTATCCTGTGCAAGCTGCTTCATCTCCCAGTACGTACTGCAGCCTACATCCTTCTGAATCTCCTTAGTGTATTCATCAGTTGGTCTCCCTCTACGATTTTTACCCTCCACGCTGCCCTCCAATACTAAATTGGTGATCCCTTGATGCCTCAGAACATGTCCTACCAACCGATCTCTTCCACCAATCAAGTTGTGCCACAAACTCCTCTTCTCCCCAATTCTATTCAATACCTCCTCATTAGTTATGTGATCTACCCATCTAATCTTCAGCATTCTTCTGTAGCACCACATTTCGAAAGCTTCTATTCTCTTCTTGTCCGAACTATTTATTGTCCATATTTCACTTCCATACATGACTACACTCCATACAAATACTCTCAGAAACGACTTCCTGACGCTTAAATCTATATTAGATGTTAAAAACAATTCTCTTTTTCAGAAACGCTTTTCCTTGGCATTGCAAGTCTACATTTTATATCCTCTCTACTCCGACCATCATCAGTTATTTTGCTCCCCAAATAGCAAAACTCATTTACTACTTCAAGTGTCTCATTCACTAATCTAATTCCCTTAGCATCACTAGCATCACCCGAGTTAACTCGACCACATTCCATGATCCTCGTTTTGCTTTTGTTGATGTTCATCTTATATCCTCCTTTAAAGACACTGTCCATTCCTTTCAACTGCTCTTCCAAGTCCTTTGCTGTCTCTGACAGAATTACAATGTCATCGGCGAACCTCAAAGTTTTTATTTCTTCTCCCTGGATTTTAATACCTGCTCCGAATTTTTCTATTGTTTCCATTATTTCTTGCTCAATATACAGATTGAATAACATCGGGGAGAGGCTACAACCCTGTCTCACTCCCTTCCCAACCACTGCTTCCCTTTCATGTCCCTCGACTCTTATAACTGCCATCTGGTTTCTGTACAAATTCTAAATAGCCTTTCACTCCCTGTGTTTTACCCCTGCGACTTTCAGAACGTGAAAGAGAGTATTCCAGTCAACATTGTCAAAAGCTTTATCTAAGTCTACAAATGCTAGAAACGTAGGTATGCCTGTTCATAACCTAGCTTCTAAGATAAGTCGTAGGGTGAGTATTGCCTCAAGTGTTCCAATATTTCTACGGAATTCAAACTGATCTTCCCCGAGGTCGGCTTCTACCAGTTTTTCCATTTGTCTGTAAAGAATTCGCGTTAGTATTTTGCAGCTTTGACTTATTAAACTGATAGTTCGGTAATTTTCACATCTGCCAACACCTGCTTTCTTTGGGATTGGTATTATTATATTCTTCTTGAAGTCTTAGTGTATTTCGCCTTTCTCATACATTTTGCTCACCAGATTGTACAGTTTTGTCAGGACTGGCTCCAGAAGGCTGTCAGTAGCTCTAATGAAATGTTGTCTACTCCCGGGGCCTTGTTCCGACTTAAGTCTTTCAGTGCTCTGTCAAACTCTTCACGCAGTATCATATCTCCCATTTCATCTTCATCTACATCCTCTTCCATTTCCATAATATTGCCGTCAAAGACCTCGCCCTTGTATAGGCCCTCTATATACCCCTTTCACCCTTCCGCTTTCCCTTCTTTGCTTAGAACTGGGTTTCCATCTTAGCTCTTAATATTCATACAAGTGGTTCTCTTTTCTCCAAAGGTCTCTTTAATTTCCCTGTAGGCAGTATCTATCTTACCGCTAGTGAGATAAGCCTCTACATCCTTACATTTGTCCTCTAGCCATGACTGCTTAGCCATTTTGCACTTCCTATCGATCTCATTTTTGAGACGTCTGTATTCCTTTTTGCCTGCTTCATTTACTGCATTTTTATATTTTGTCCTTTCATCAATTAAATTCAATATTTATTCTGTTACCCAAGGATTTCTACTAGTCTACGTCTTTTTACCTACTTGATCCTCTGCTGCCTTCACTACTTCATCCCTCAAAGCTACCCATTCTTCTTCTACTGTATTTCTTTCCCCCATTCATGTCAATCGTTCCCTTATGCTCCCCCTGAAACTCTGTACAACCTTTGGTTCTTTCAGTTTATCCAGGTCCCGTCTCCTTAAATTCCCACCTTTTTGTAGTTTCTTCAGTTTTAATCTACAGTCTATAACCAATAGATTGTGGTCAGAGTCCACGTCTGCCCGTGGAATGTCTCACAATTTAAAACCTGGTTCCTAAGTCTCTGTCTTATCATTATATTATCTATCTGAAACCTGTCAAAATAAATAAAATAAATTTCCACTCCTGAGAAAAAAGGTTTTGAAGAGTCGGACAGACGCACAGACAGACGGACCCATAAAAAGCAAGGAAAATACCAAACCAGAAAGAAGTATTGCGTTAGGCACAGCCTTTTAACCTGTGGTGAAATGAGAGGAAGCGGGCCGGCCGGCAAACTGTTTAACAACTACAACAAACCGACGGACTCCTGTCAACGTGAAGACGGAGCAACACAGCGTGTCAAGACCCGGAAGGAAGAAAGCTGCAGTAGCTGGACGAACGAGGCTTACCAGGAACACCCAGTCACAACGAACCTTCAGCATCGAAGTACATGGATGGACAAGGATCATGATCATGGGAATGGAAAGACTTCTGACAAGGGTTTTTTACCCGTTACTAAAGCTGGAATGGAAATAGAATTAACCACGTAAGTTCATAAGATGTTGACGAAAGGCTCTTTAAAAATTTCAGTTTTATGTCGACAATGATACACAGGAGTATGGGCATGTGAGGACTTGGCCGATACCGACTTCGTTCATGAATGCAAAGGAGAGCGGCTAAACGACGCCATGCTGTGCTGTGCTGTTCACGTCACAGGGCTTTTGCATCTGACCGTTGTACTGCGTTGTGCGTTTTGAAGTTTGCAAGTTACAGGTTTCATTATTGTTGCGAAGTTATTTTCGTAGGATAAAGTAGTGATTATTGTAACAAACAGAAAAAAACATACTGTATTATTATATAGCTAGTCATTGCAGAACACGGATCTCTCATGCCAAATATTCACAAAATATCTTTGAACGACGTCCAAACTTTTATCGGCTGATTTATGGATCACCAGTGTATACGTTTGACACTGCATTACAGATTATAGATTGGCAAGGGCAGATTTTTTCCAATGGTATCATGTCATTGATCGGAATACGTCATTCCCGAATTATTATCTACTGAGATACATTCGACACTGGACAAGAGTTAATCAGAGAGAAACGATGGATGGCAAAGGTTTTCATTTTACAAACCAGTGCTGCATAAATGGCCGCCGATAGTCAATGAGGGATTACGAAACTGCTAAATTCCCTAAGCGATTTCTTATGATAAATGCTTAATACGAACTTTGCATTCAAACTATATCGATCATGTCAGCACTGCTGAAATAAATTATTCGGAGCACGCGAAGGCAAGTGAAATCAATAATTTCTCTGCAGTTCCTGTTTCGCTTGGCTGATGTCGACTGATATATCAAGAACTTCTATCGTAGTACAGAAATCAGACTGCAGCTACAAGAGTCGGACATTCACAGGAGACAGTAGACCTAATTGAAAAGTCTGCAAGTAACGAAAAAGCCAAGGAGAAATTTAGAGAGAGGATTAAAGTTTAGAGGATAAATTCACTGTTTGCCGATGACATTTTAATTCTGTCAGAGACGGTAAAGGACTTGGAAGATAAGTTGAATGAAAAGGGCAATGTCTTGTAGAGAGATTATGAGATTAGAAAAGATATCCTTTCGGTTTCATAGATCCACAATGAAGAGATCCTCTAGCATGTAGAATATATAATAATTCAAACTCATGAGGCCAAATAAAACAAAACAAAACAAGCATATGACAAAACAAAAATCTGCAATACTTATTTGCAAAGAGATATGCTAATGTCCCTTCCACATATCCTAAGTGAAGTGATCTTGATGGATGTGGATAAGTCAAAAAATGTCAAACATATTTTCTTTTAAGAGGTAATAAAAAAGGTCATAAAACATGTAGATGTCAATACAATAAAATACATATCACAATTCTTAGACTATTGTAGTTAAGAACTGTCGAAGTGAAAATCAGTTAACAATAATTATTTGTTCTGATCACACTGCACTGAAGATCTTCAAAAGTCAAATTTCATGTAACACTCACACTATTTAATATTATTAGTAATATGCCTACATAAGCCATTTCATCTTAAAAAAATCGTTACTGGGGTAGAACGATTATTTGTGAATAAAACTGTCTAGATCGCTTAATATATTTCTTTGGCTGTAATATAATACTGTGATTACAAAAGTTGTACTTTCTGTTACAATTAATAGTGTCTCATTCATAACTTCCACTTACTAGTGAGTTAGCTTTTAAAAATTTTAACTTTTTAATTTTTTATCTGTTATAGCCTGGTAATGTGTAAAAATGCCTCTAGTTATTAAGCTCCTTTAATCTTAATTACATATTTGATGTGGGTACTACATAATAAATTAAGATATACATTAAGCTATCTATATGGTTTTATTCACAAAATGTTGTCAATAATGGCTGACTCATTCATGAAATATTTTTTCTTTATTAATAAGGAGTATAAGGAGCTGGCAACCAATAAATCCTTTAGGCTCCTCTTAAAATAAACTTTATTAGTAAAACTCATTATGTTTGATGACAAGGTATGAAAATGTGTATACGTTAGTGACGGCCACCCTCAGATGAACACCAACTAAAAGAAAACAAGGATAAAATCGTGGTGCTCTGAGGAAATTAAATAAACGAATCATTAAAATTAGTACATCTGCATCTATTCGATTACTCTGCAATTCTCAATTAAACACGTGGCACAGAATTCTTCAAACCACCTTCAAGCTGTTTCTCTGCCGTTCCCCTCTCGAACAGCGCGGAAAAAAACCAGCCCTAAAATTTTATATCTCTTATTTGTCCTATTTTATTATGATGATAATTCCTCCATGTATAGATGGTCATCATCAAAAAATTTCCGCAATTGGAGGAGGAAGTTGGTGATTGGAATTTCGAGAGAATATCCTACCGAAAATAAAAATGCATTTCACCTATCACATCCGTGGCAATCTTTCCCCTATTTCAGATAATGCAAAACGAACTGCTCCTCTTTGAAATTTTTGATGCGCGTCCCCCATTGCAATGCAATACTCCAAAAGGGGGCGGACAAGAGTGGTGTAAGAGGTCTCTTCATTAGACCTCTTGCACTTTCTAAGTGTTCTAGCAATAAATCGCATTCTTTGATTGTTTCCCCATAACATTATCTACGTAATCGTTCCAATTTAAGTTATTGATAATTGTAACCCCTAAACATTTATTTGAATTTGCAGCCTTTAGATTTGCGTAGTTTATCGTGAAATCGAAATTTAGCAGATTTCTTTTAGTACTCATGTCTGTGACAACATTTTTCATTATGTAAAGTGAATTACCTTTTTTTTGCACCATATAGATATCTTGTCTAAATCATTTTGTAATTTGTTTTGATCATCTGACAACTTATAAGGCGATAAAAGGCAGCATCGTGATAGAGGACTACTCAGATAGTCTGCAAAACCGTTTATATAGATCAGGAACAGCAGATCTTCATTATTTCTTTAATGATTCCACAAAAGCATAGTAACCAGTACAGTATTGCGTAATTAACAATAGAAATTTTAAGTGTGGCGATAGTTCGTAATTTCAAATGTTTCTAAAAAATAATTTTAACTATATATTCAGAACTAGTAATTATCTATTATAACATCGAGACTAAACCTTTTATAAAGTAATTCCTCTTCACAAAATTAAGCATTAAATATAACATACTGTGTATAAAATTATATGAAAGTTTTCAGAAAAACAGCTGAGATAATACTGACCTGTCCAGTATTCGAAAAATTATACTGATATCGACAACTACTGTTGAGGAAAAGTAACGCTAGAGGAGGATGTCGCATTACAGGTATAACACATACTTGGGGAGCGCCAGATATTGCTCAGCACCAAGCTTCTAGTTCAGCTGTGCAGTGTGGGCCTGTAATCTACTTCTGCTCTCCGTATCTGCCTGACGCTGTGAACGACGTGCTGCTTGCCGAGAACTTGTTAAGTACAAAATGGTTCAAATGGCTCTGAGCACTATGGGACTTAACATCTGAGGTCATCAGTCCCCTAAAACTTAGAACTACGAAAACCTAAGTAACCTAAGGACATCACACACATCCATGTCCGAAGGAGGATTCTAGCCTGCAACCGTAGCAGTCGCTCGGTTCCAGACTGAAGCTCCTAGAACCGCTCGGCCACAACGGCCGGCTGTTAAGTACAGACATTTGTCTTGTGTATTACTGAGGAGTACATTTCGAAGCTTCATCGTCCAGGATTATTAGTGACAATGTTGCCTGCTTCTGCTGCACTCGCATAAATTTATGTTACGTAATTTTTGCGATCCATTCCAAGATGCACGTCCAAGTTTTGTATTCATGCAAGCAAACTTAGCTCTTTGTAAGGTTTGTGTCTTTGACTACACGAGCATCAATATCCATTTTTTACTGAGTCGTCCGAGAACATCTATCGTCTTTCACACAACTTTCCCACTCTCTAAGCATAAGAGGCAGTAAAATGAAAACGAGACAGAAGGAAGAAAAGTAAGTACGTACTTTGACTTAAATAGGCTCTTCCACTTATCGGCAACTGCCTGTTCTCAGATGCCACAACATTCGTGGCCATCGATTTGTTCCGGACTATGACGTGTATGCCTGAGTGTAATCATGGTTCCATTAAGTGCACAGTTGTGGCACAATTTGCTCATAACTTGAACATCTACTACCTTCCCTGTGTCAATACTTATGTTGCTTGAGACACCATGTAAAGACGTATGCCCTCTTTTCACGAATGTGCCAACAAGATCTGTTCTAACATGACCAGCATCGTTCTCATCTAATGGGTCACTGACTGCAACAGCTTCTACTAAAGCTGCTATCATACTGTCCTCACACACGTCAGAAGTTATGTTTTCCAGTACACAGTTAATTTGTGTAAATCTCAGACATGGCGCTGGCATATTCATTATTTCACACAATAAATTTCCCCCTGCTCTCCCAACTCCAATGCACCTCAATCCATAGGTAAAACTCATATTAGCTTCGTACTACCAGTTGTCACATTTAGAAGTTTTGAATGAGCTATCAGCATCGCATTTTTTGCACACAATATGCAGATTGGCTGCCAAGCCATCATCTATAATCTGAATGTTATCGCTACCACTCGCCTTTCAAACACAAGAAAATTTCAATGCTGCAGTTAATAATTCAAGGTCAATTAATCTAAATCTAGTATACTGAGATTCATTACTTAGTATGCGCCATTCACCTCACCAACTTTTTGCTTTGAACTGGTAGGATACGAGTTCACATTTTCAGCACATGTTCTTACTTCGGACGTAGCATCATTGCTGGTTTGTCGTTGTTTCTCACGTCTTCCATTCACTAAGTTATTTAAACGCAGTTTACCCAGTGCTTTTATACACTCTTTGTGATCGTGGCATAACTGAATGAAGAAAGAATCAAACACTTGGATAAATCTCCGTCAGTATCACAAAGCAAAAAAAGAATTGCTTCGTCATAAACGATACAGCTAGTTTGTTATTGTTTACAAGATACTGAACAGAGTGAAAGAAGATTTATAAAACCAAAGAGTATGTATCACGGCCTTCTAGATGCATTCCGCAAACGTTTGGTTGAAAGTAATACACAGGATCGTTGTTCACTGAGCAGGCATTGAAGTGCTGCTTCTAAACATGGGCGTGGCAGGAGGCCGCGTCACACTTTTAATTAATTTTCAGGCACTTCGGATGATATTTCAACATTGAAACCTTGGGGACTTATTGTCCATGAGTTGTACTAACAAATAAAAAATAAATCGAAAATTGACATGTTTGCTCAATTTCATCAAGCCCCCCCCTCTTAAATAATAATTAGTTTCTTCAAAAGGTCGAAGAAGAAAATGTATGTCATTACTAGTTTTCCGCGGGGCACTACTTCACTTTCTACGAAACATTAAACTTCCGCGGAACACAGTTTGGAAATCCCTGGGCTAGCGTTCTGCAAGTGTATCAAACACGTGATTGCTAATATCGCTTTCTGTTCTTAATTCAACATATGAATAACAATAGTCGTCCAGCAAGCAACTTACAGGACACAACTAAAATTTGGGTTTGACCATCTAGTGAGTAACTACAATGCTCATCTTGATGTATGCCTGTCTAATCGCTGGCCTTCATTCCGTTGCATATATGTATAAGCTTCGTCTGACTTTATTTTAGATGTTGCTTTACAACTTTTATGTCAATACCGTCATACTGGCACCAGAAGTTTCTGTTTCAAATATTTAAGTTTTTAATCTGTTCTAATCACGTAAGATCAACAAGAGGCTCAACGTATTTCAGTATTTTAGTATCTGTTCATTGCAAACAGAAGGTCCAACTTGTTACTCTATTTTACAAGTCCGTTTTTATCGCACAAACTTTTACACTTTATCGTTACTGGTTTCGGCTACTGCCATCTTCAGATCATAAAATATTCTGATGAAGGTATGAACGTCAAATTACACATGTAGCTACTTACTACGTACCTAAATGTATAATTTGACGTTCATACCTGCGCCAGAGTATTTTATGATCTGTAGATGGCAGTAGCCGAAACCGGTAATATTGAGGTGTCAAACTTTGTGACGGACCTGTAAAATGAAGTGCAACAATATGACGACGGACTCATTTTCACTCTTTATGTCTTCAACTGATAAGTTTCAACTTTGATCAAAAATTCATGCTTTGCCAAAAATAACGTTACTCGTCGCAGCGAAATTCCCATTGACGTCCTCTGAAGGCCTTGCGCGCAGCGTTTAATGTACATAAAAGCAGAAAAAGAAAACATCATCTGCATCTACATCCATACTAAGCAAGCCACCTGACGGTGTGTGGTGGAGGCTACTTCGAGTACCTCCATCAGTTCTCCCTTCTATTCCAGTCTCGTATTTTTCGTGGAAAGCAAGATTGTGGGTATGCCTCTGTGTGGGCTCTAATCTCTCTGGTTTTATCCTGATGGTCTCTTCGCGAGATATACGTAGGAGGGAGCAGTATACTGCTTGACTCCTCGGTGAAAGTATGTTCTCGAAACTTCAACAAAAGCCCGTTCCGAGCTACCTATCATCATCGTAACGCTTTCGCATTTACTAAATGATCCTGTAACGAAGCGCGCAGCTCTCCATTGGATCTTCTTTATCTCTTCTGTCAAATGCATCTGGTACGGATACCACACCGGTGAGCAGTATTCAAGCGGTGGGCGAACACGTGTACTGTAACCTACTTCCGTTGTTTTCGAACTACATTTCCTTATGATTCTTCCAATGAATCTCATTTGGCATCTGATTTACCGACGATCAATTTTATATGGTCATTCCATTTTAAATCACTCCTAATGACTACTCCCAGATAATTCGTGGAGTTAACTGCTTCCAGTTATTGACCTGGTATATTGTAGCTAAATGATAAGGGATCTTTCTTTCTATGTATTCGCAGCAGATTACACTTGTCTACATTGAGATTCAATTGCCATTCCCTGCATCATGCGTCAATTCCTTGCAGATCCTCCTGCATTTCAGTACAATTTTCCATTGTTACAACCTCTCGATGTACTATAGCATCATCTGCAAAAAGCCTCAGTGAATTTCCGATGTCATCCACAAGGTCATTTATGTATATTGTGAATAGCAACGGTCCTACGACACTCCCCTGCGGCACACCTGAAATCATTTTTACTTCGGAAGACTTCTCTCCATTGAGAATGACATGCTGCGTTCTGTTATCTAGGAACTCCTCAATCCAATCACACAATTGGTCTGATAGTCCATATGCTCTTACTTTGTTCATTAAACGACAGTGGGGAACTGCATCAAACGCCTTGCGGAAGTCAAGAAACACGGCATCTTCCTGAGAACCCGTGTCTAAGGTCCTCTGAGTCACGTGGACGAACAGCGCGATCTGGGTTTCACACGATTGTCTTTTTCGAAACCCATGCTGATTCCTACAGAGTAGATTTCTAGTCTCCATAAAAGTCATTATACCCGAACATAATACATGTTCCAAAATTCTACAACTGATCGACGTTATATAGGTCTATAGTTCTGCACATCTGTTGGACGTCCCTTCTTGAAAACGGAAATGACCTGTGCCCTTTTCCAATCCCTTGGAACGCTACGCTCTTCTAGAGACCTACGGTACACCGCTGCAAGAAGGGGGGCAAGTTCCTTCACGTACTCCGTGTAAAATCGTACTGGTATCCCATCAGTTTCAGCGGCCTTTCCTCTTTTGAGCGATTTTAATAGTGTTTCTATCCCTCTGCCATCTATTTCGATATCTACCATTTTGTCATCTGTGCAACAATCTAGAGAAGGAACTACAGTACAGTCCTCCTCTGTAAACAGTTTTGGAAAAAGACATTTAGTATTTCGACCTTTGTCTGTCATCCTCTGTTTCAGTACCATTTTGGTCACAGAAAGTCTGGACATTTTGTTTTGATCCACCTACCGCTTTGACATAAGACCAAAATTTCTTAGGATTTTCTGCCAAGTCAGTACATAGAACTTTACTTGCGAATTCATTGAACGCCTCTCGCATAGCCTTCCTCACACTACATTTCGCTTCGCATAATTTTTGTTTGTCTGCAAGACTTTGGCTATGTTTATGTTTGCTGTGAAGTTCCTTTTGCTTCCGCAGCAGTTTTCTATCTCGGTTGTTGTGCCACGGTGGCTCTTTTCCATCTCTTACGATCTTGCTTGGCACATACTCATCTAACGCATATTGTACGATGGTTTTGAACTTTGTCCACTGATCCTCAACACTATCTGTACTTGAGACGAAACTTTTGTGTTGAGCCATCAGGTACTCTGAAATCTGCTTTTTGTCCCTTTGCTAAACAGAAAAATCTTCCTACCTTTTTTAATATTTCTGTTTACTGCTGAAATCATCGATGCAGTAACCGCTTTATGATCGCTAATTCCCTGTTCTGCGTTAACTATTTCATATAGTTCGGGTCTGATTGTCACCAGAAGGTCTAATATGTTATCGCCACGAGTCGGTTCTCTGTTTAACTGCGCAAGGTAGTTTTCAGATGATCCACTTTAAAAAATCCACTGGATTCTTTGTCCCTACCACCCGTTATAAACGTTTGAGTCTCCCAGTCTGTATCTGGAAAATTAAAATCTCCACCCAGAACTATAACATGGTCGGGAAATCTACTCGAAATATTTTCCAAATTTTCCTTGAGGTGCTCTGCCACAACAGCTTCTAAGCCAGGGGGCCTACAGAGACATCCAATTACCATGTTTGAGCCTGCTTTAACCGTGACCTTCACCCAAAGTATTTCACATTTCGGATCTCCGTAAATTTCCTTCGAAACTATTGACTTTTTATCGCATTAAACACGCCTCCCAATTCACAATGTAGCCTTTCTGTGCGGTATACATTCCAATCTGAGGTTAGAATTTCATTACTGTTTACATCTGGTTTCAGCCAACTTTGTGTCCCTATGCGGGCATTGTGACCGTTTATTCAAATGATTGGGTGGCAGCTAATCTCTATAGGCACCGAAGTTATTTCTTCGAGGGACAAAATTCTATAGAGAGAGGAATTTCTTAACAGCTTCGTGTATTTTAATCTCGTTCCATTCTTTTGACCACCTCCGTAGCTGAGCGAACAGCTTGGGTCCCGGTAATTCTAGGGAAGACCGAAGAGAGTTGTACTCAGCCTCGTGATGCCAGTCGACGAGCTACTTGAATTAGAAGCAGCGGCTCCAAGGCCTACAAAACCCACAAAGGCCAGAAGAGCGGTCTGCTGCCAACCCCCCCCCCCCCTCCCCCCCTCCCATCTCCACCATACCAGATTCACGTGACGCCACATGCCAGAGGGTGTTACAGCGGTCGGTTGGTCCCGACTGGCCATTCTGAGGGCAGAATGGCGGACCTTTCTTTCCACTTCCTGCTACTGGCGTGCTTGCTGCTCCTGGTACGCTTTAACACAAGTAGAATTTGATGAATGGGTTCTTTAAATGATGTAGACAACGCAAAAATGATAATAACGCTGGTTGAAAATGATTTTTTTTAAAGGTAATGAGTTTCTTTAGTGTAGTTTTGGGTGCCGAATTCAGGTAAAGTACTTCGAATGTCATATGCAGTTTTGACACAGATTTAGAATTTCTGTATGGTTTAACGCAAGTATTGTTTTGTGAAGGTTGGCGATGTAACATGTTACAAGAAGATTTTTCATTTTATAGTCTACAATACAGCTACCCATATATTTCGGTGATATTGTAATGCTGAGGCCTATCTGTTTAATTTACATAACGTTTTTCTCGCATACTTCAGCAATGTGTGATAAATTGACTGGTGTCTGCTTTTGCGAATTTCATAGCTTCAAGGGGTTACATTAATTCTCCACTCACACTTCTGGTACATCTGTGGCAAACTCGCAACGAAAAAGCAGCAGCGGACAATCTTCGACTTTGCCAAAGAAATGTATTTTCCGTACTTTGGCGTAACGCCTGCGCATCAGGACAAGTCATGGTTCCCACATCGAATGTGTTCAAATTGTGAGAAGGGTTCCAGCTTCCTATACATATGGGACAGTCGCGCAAAACACGACCACAGATCTCAAAAAATCTGGCCAAATAGAACGCCAAAAGTTGGAGATAAATACATACTATTCGATTCAAAGATGGAGGAAAAAAAAGAAGCTTCTGCCTCCTCTTCACATAAGACTTGCCATTATGAAACAATTTACACTAGGTGACAAAGCATGGAATACCTCCTAACATCGTGTCGGACATCATTTTCCTGGCATAGTGCAGCAACTCGACCTGACTTCAGTAAGTCGTTGGAAGTCCCATGCAGAAATTTTGAACCATGCTGTCTCTATGTGGTAGGTGCAGTATATTATTTATGAACTGACCTCTCGCATATGTCCGAAAAATGTTCAACGCGATTCATGTCGAGCGATCTGGGTGGCCAGACCATTCGCTCGAATTCTCCAGAATGTTCTTACAACCATTCGCGAACAATTGTCGTCTGGTAACATGAGATCGTTGTTTGGGAAGTTGAAGTCCACGAATGGCTGCAAACGGTCTCCAAATAGCTGAACATGACCATTTCCAGTCAATGGTCGGTTCAGTTGGACCAGAGGATCCAGTCCACTGCATGTAAAGACACACCACACGACTATGGAGCCACCACCCACTTGGACTGTGCCTCGTTGCCAACTAGGGTCCATGGATTCGAGGGATCCAAACACGATTTCCGAAATACTATTCCGCATTCAGAGTCTGCCGAGACACTAGCAGAAACAGGGAAGTAACCGATTTTGTGACTTTTATGACTTCCTAACCAGGAACGAATTGCATAATTTCACATGTGTGTTTTGGTAGTTTAGTTTGTTAAGTTTTTGCGTTTTAATTTAATATCTCACCTTAGGACTTCGGTAGTTCAGTTTGTGAATCTGTGCGAGTTAATCTCATTTATTAGACACGGTTCTTGTGTTTTCCTCCTTGTCTACAGTAGAGTTCCATAGTCTGTATCGATAGTTGTTGTTTGTCTGTGTAGTATAGTTTACTACAGTCTTTAGTGTGGACAGGAACTGTGCTTGCTGTGTGCAGATGTGAGCCGAGTTGGTGAACTTCACTCTCAGCTCCAGGCTATGATGGCTTTGGTTACACATCTTGAAGCTGTAGTGAATGGGCACCACTACTGTGGGCTGGCTGGTTTTTAGTGGCTAACAGAAGTGGTAAAGGCTGCCACTCTTGCTTGCAAGAGGAAAGCAGAGCTCACCATTTGCAGCATAGTCAAGCGGACCAATTGTAGACTTCTGGTACAGAGCCGAGTGGAGGATCTGAATCAGAGTCTCAGACGGTTCTGCGACCATGTGCGCTGCAGATCCTCGACTTGCGCCATAGGGTAGTTGGGCTTCGGGTTCTCCTGAATACGTAAGGAGTCCACTACACGCAGGAGGTTGCTACACGGGTAGCAGGGGCTCTGTAGCGTTGACTGTGTGGTCTTTTAGGTTAGAGGGTCCTGGGAAAACACAGAAAGGGCTTCAGTCTCAAAGGAGGCAGGTCGAACACAGGAAGAACGTAGATACAGGAACCGTCGGTATAACAGTTGTCGTAGCTGTGTTGAGAAAATACTAGAGCTCCTAGCGCTTGTAGAAAGCAGTGGGCGGTGGCGTTTTTGTTGCAGTTCAAAGTAATCTTGTAGAGAAATTGAAGTACATAGTACCTGTGAGTTAGTATGGACACAGATCATTCTTAGCAACCGGAATAATAATTGGATCCTTTTACCGACCTCCTATCTCAGGTGATACAATTGCTGAAAGATTCAAAGAAAATTTGAGTTTAATTTTAAACACAGATCCGACTCATACAAATATAGTTGCTAGTGATTTAAACTTATCCTCGATATGTTGGCAAAAATACGTGTTTAATTCTGGAGATACGGTGGTTGAGCTTCAGGTTCCGCTGAATAGGTGAGGATTCCACTACACGCAGGAGACTGCTAACGGGTAACTGGGGCTCTGTAGCGTTGACTGTGTGGTCTTTTAGGTTAGAGAGTCATGGGGAAACACAGAAAGGGCTTCCGAAATTGTGCTAAACGCCTTCTCTGAAAATTATTTCGAGCAGTTAGCTCATGAGCCCATGCGAATAGTAAAAGTTTGCGAAAACACACTTGACCTCATAGCTGACAACTAGCATCAAAATGGATACAGGGATTATTGACCACAGGGTTGTCGTAGCGAGAATGAATATTGCCCCAAAACCCTGCAAAAATATACGTCTTCAAAAAAGCAGATAAAAATTCAATTGACATTTCCCTGAGAGGCAATCTCCACTCCTCCCAAATTAACAATGTAAGTGTAGACCAGATATGGCTTGAATTCAAAGAAATAGTATCGACAGCAATTGAGTTACTTATACCAAAAAAATAAATTAACGACGGAGCTGATACCTATGGTACACAAAACGGGCCAGAACATTGTTGCAAAAACAAGGAAAAAAGCATGCCAAATTTAAACGAACGCAAAATCTCCAAGATTGGCGAGCTTTTACAGAAGCTCGAAATTTAGGACGTACTTCAATGTGAGATGTTTATAACAGTTTCCACAACAAAACTTTGTCTCTAACCCTGACAGAAAATCCAAAGAGATTCTGGTCGTATGTAAATTATGCTAGCGGAAAGACACAATCAATGTTTTCTCTGTGCGAAAGCAATGGAAATACTATCGACGACAGAGCTGCGAATTCAGAGTTACTAAACACAGCCCTTCGAAATTCCTTCACAGAAAAAGAAAAACTTAACATTCCGGAATTCGAATCAAGAGCAGCTGCCACCATGAGTAACTTAGAAGTACATATGCTTGGAGTAGCGAGGCTACCGCTATTTATACCACTTAATAAAAGCAAGTCCTCTGGTCCAGACTGTATACCAATTAGGTTCCTTTCAGAGTATGCTGATACAATAGCTCCATGCTTAACAATCATATACAACCGTTCGCTCTACGAAAGATCCGCACCCAAAGCCTGGAAAGTTGGAGAGGTTCTAACCTCCCCCTCACTTATCGACCTTAATGACAGTGAATAATTAAACCGCATGTACCTAATGGAAATTTGGGAAAAGCAATCGTCACCGAAGTTAATTTGCCGGTAAACAGGAAGGAAAGGGTTACATAGAAATCAAAGGAAAAGTGCAAATGAAATTGGTGGAAATTAATTTTGAGAAAAGGGTAAAGTTAATAAAGAAAGTAAATGTGCGGTAGTTACGTTAACAATTAATTGGCGTTAATTAGATATTTGAGATTTGGGGAAAATTACGGTCGCCAGTCCTATGGACAACTACTATAATAACTGAAAATGAAAGATTAATGCACATATATTTAGCACTAAAAGCGTGGCAACTGAAGGTTGACACGTGTTGTGTGAAAACTGAATGTTTGCCAGAAGTAATAAATTTCGCTACAGTCTGACTTAATTTAGCAAAAGAATTAACAAAACCGGAAAACTGAAAGTAATTTAGTGACTGAAATTAATAGTGAACTTTGCTTCTGAAGCACTACGAAATTCAATAAAATAAGGTTAGTCTTGGGCTACGTCAACAATCATTTCAAAAGCTACTTGAATCTAAGCAATTTAGAAATAAGAGATTTAACTTTGAACTTGAATTAAATGATTCTGAACAATTACCAATAGTAAAATTTAGTACGTACCAAGCTGAGCTGCAGTCACAGGTAAGCTGAAATATGGTAACAAAACCTCGTACTCTTAATTTATGCTTGTGTAATCTAAATATTGTAGCCAGCTATGAATACCTTAGCTGAACTTTGAAATCAAAGCAGTGGAATGGAATGATATTACTTTAATGCTGGCGTTTGAATTTCAACGACACTCGGGTTCATTCCGGAAAAGGAAGGGACCCTGCTTGGTAACGCAATTGGGACAATGAGCAACAAAGTTTCATGCTACGTTGGTGTAGTTTAGTGAGAAAAATTTTACAGTCTGAAAAGCTGAGGTCTGCCATAATTAACGTTCTCCCCATGAAGGTCCACTTAATGCTAAAAAAGAAAAGAAAATACAACAGATCGTAAAAAAACATAAATATTGACAGCAGCAGAATTTTTTCACATCAGCTGTCCGGGAAGAAAAACAACTCCGCCCTCAGTTCTCGCAAGTTCAAAGAATGCTGACAGCAGCACAAGAGCCGACAGCGGCTCCGTCTCGCCAGTATTGTTGCGCCCGCCTGTGTAACGCCATTTCCAGAACGTCCGTTTCACTGAATTCTTACGGAAAAACTCACTCCCGAGTAATCTCAATGTGTCCATTAACACTATCACAGTGGATAACTCAACACTGTCCATCATCACACTCACGTACTAGCCTGAAACTTAAAACAGCGTCTAAGTACATCGGCAATGACTAGTAAAACAGATATTCATGAAATCTTATAGCTAGTTGCAAAATCATATTTACATTCCTTACTTGGATTTTTCAATTGATTAATAATCAGTTACTCTTAAATCATTTAGTTAAAATTAATTACTTATTAATTACAACTTCTTTAATGTCCTCTTGGTCAGGCAAAAGCATGGCAATCTAGCAAATCGTTAAATCTTACACTCTATATTTACATACTGTACAAATTACCCATTCTGTGGTATTAGTCAATCCTAGATTGGTACAATTTCAAGTCTACAATGTTCTGTATAACTAATAGTTTTCCGGAGCTTGGATACTCTAAGCAATAAGCATTTGTGTGAGATATACCAATGACTTTATATGGTCCATTATAAACAAACTTAAAATTTAGAGATTTCATTGTCTACCTCGCTCGATTTCTCATGAGCTTTTACAAGTACTAAGTCTCTGATTGCCAACTTAGCAAAACGCGCTTTAGCGTCATGACGACGTATGCGAGCATCGGCTTTTAGCTTCATCATTTCTCGCAAACGATCTTATTTCACACAAATACTAATGTCAATCCGTGGAGGGAATTTGATTATCTCTTCCACTAAACATTTACTTCTGTCATCTAAAACACTCTTATTCCTCATTATTATTTCATACAGGCCACGTCTTTATTCGTGTGTTACTTTTGCCACACCGTCTACAACACTTTCCAATTCACTTTCTACACTATTGTCAATGCCGAGATTCCTCACATTACAGTAGTTCAAATTCATACCTACATCAATGGCATCCGGCCAGTTAACAATGTGTATAGGCTGGTATTGCCTATGCACACCATCTCTTGCCTCGTCAAAACTAACTACTATTGTTTTATCTTGTGACGTACATGTCCAAGTTTTGCTTTCGCAATTAATCACTGCACGTTACTTTAATAGCCAATCTAACCCGATAATTACTTCCGTAGCTAAGTCTGGCACGACGACAAACTCTTGTTCAAATCGTGCCCCACATATCTCGAGGTTGACAAAAATCTGTTTTGTGACCGGTTTACTGGCCTTCCCAGTAGCACAGATAATTTTCACCCCTGTTACTGGCATAACTACGATGCCAGGTCTGTCTTTCAGTAACTCAAATATTTTCCCAGATGCAGCACTCAATTCTGCACCGGCGTCAATCAACACGTTTAGTCGTAGATCGTGCATATTAACAGACACTACTATCTGTCTACACTTATCCTAGACTGTTTCTTTATTTTCCCACAATAAATCCTCGTCTATATTCAGGTCATTCCAGAAAAAACCATCCGGCTTTGATCCTAAATCCGGCTTATCCGGCGGCTTTTTCAGCCTCTGTTCACATACAGTTTTAATTTCAACACGTTTGTCCTGAGGCTTAGTCTGTAGCTTCGCCTCCAACACCGAAACCTTTTCCTGTAACTCGTCAGCTAGTGAGTGTTGCTTTGCTATCAATTCATTAATTGTCACCTTCGTTGATTCCTCTTTGGCCAGATTGATCTCATCTGCCAATCTACCTGGAGGAATGTGCCCAGTAGTATCTGCAATTACTTCCTCTGGATCTGCGCAACCCACACTGCTACCGTCCGACCGTAGAACGTCAGCTCTAACCTCATACACGCTGTAATCTACGTGTTTTTCTACCAATCGTGCCCGGCTGTCACTAAAATTTTCGTAATCTTTTTCCTTAATACTCTCGCAATGTTTAAACTGGAGTTTTGGGTCGGATGGGTCGGCTACATTTACCACTATAACTTTCGGTAAGGTCTGCCGGTTAGGGCCAGGACTTTCCGTTACTACTTCAACATCCAACTCCTGCGGAACGAAACACGTCGAATCTTGCTCGTGCTCCCCATTAACATCAACTATTTCTGGTAAAGCCTGCCGGTTAGGGCCAGAACTTTCTATCACTTCACAAACACTACCTTTCTGCGGGACGAGACGCGGCAAATCCTGCACGCGCTCCCCATAAACACTTCTCCCACACAGGCCCCTATAATCTCTTAGTTCGTCGTATAAGCGACCGAACTGCCTTAACCAGACCTCATCCCTCTCTACATCCCCTCGCCCGATGACGGACGTGTTATCCGACATTTGATATTCTCTCACCAATTGCGAATCATTCTTAAACTCAATCTCCAGTTCCGCTGTGGGTGTTACAGCTGCCACTTTATAATCGATTTCCGGAACACTACTTAAACTGTTCTCACAGACAGTGAATGTATTTTCTACTGCCGTCTCTAAAGCTGATCTACTACTTGTGAGCCCACTCCTTTCTCTTAACACTGGCACACTCTCCCGCCGTTGATTATTCCATACTGTTATTAGGTCGCCAAAATTTCTCCACGCCCGTTCGGCCCCTCACCGGCGCGGCTAATGGTTTCCCTGTCTCGTCTCAGCAGATACGCTCCCCGGATGCTGCTGAGGCGGCTGGTCACACCCTCTGTCGTTATTACTATCCTGCAAAGCCCGTATCACGCTGGTATGATACTGGTTTCCGTCATTCCTGTTATTTGCATTGTACCTATTGTCATTACGGTCCAAACCACTATCGCGATTATTGCGCCAATTGTCCTCGTCCTCAACTCTTTCCAGGAAATCATTGATTGTCCTGTAATTGCTTCCTATGTAGCGTTTTGTATTATCTGGAAGCTTCTTGTAGAGTTCCCAGACTATTTCGGATTCTGTGAGGCGATCCCGCAAATATTCCAACTTGCGGATACAGCCCTCACAAAACTCCTTCATCGAGCGGAGCGAATTCACATCGAAAGGCCTCGATACGACAAACTCGCGCCAGACTCTCTGTTGTTTTTGCTCTGACCAGTATTCAGCCAGAAACAAATTTTTAAATTCGTCGAAGGTCAGGTTCGTGCTGTTGAGGTTTAAGCCCCAACGCTTGGCATCACCAGCCAATACGTCAATAACCGCATTAATTTTTCTCTCATTTGTCCATGATCTGGGTACAACTCTTTCAAAATTTCTAATGAAATCCGTCGGGTGTATACTGCCTTTTTTCAAGGCGTCGAACCGCTCCTCTTTCGTCAACAATTCCGAACTATGTGCACAGATTGGCACATAGCTCTGTTTTTCGTCAAGTTTCTTTTCTAATCCCGACACTCTCGGAATTACTTGGCAAGTGGTTGTCGCAAGCGTTTCCACTTCCCTATTTTTCTCTTCGCATGTATTAACCTGCTTCCTCACTTTAGCATCAACCTCGGATACTAAAGACTTTAAAGTTTCCACCTTCTGTTGATCCTCTTTTTTTCACTAACTGAATTTGTTCCGTCACCTTATTCTCGATGATCGAAGCAACTGCTTTCCTACACTTTTCTCGATTCTGCTAATTTCGCAATCAAAACGAGTATTTATGCTCTCAATTTCCGCCTGAACGCCTATCATTTCCTGTTTAAGATTACCGATTTCGGTATTAATCACAATATCTTCTTTTATTTTATCAACTTCTCTGTTAACAACTCCAACATTGTTGTCAAAAACATTAATAGCTTTGTTCTGATTGTCTAGCTTCCTGTCAATTTTTGCAGACCGAGCTTTAATTTCTGCCGATTGAGTTTCTATCTTGCTAGACTGAGCCTTGATTTCGTTAATCAAAACATTCAATAAATCAGTTAAATTCCCGGAAACCAGCGGTTTTACTTCCGTAGCGGGTGCCTCTTTAATTGTCCCCCCGTATTCGTCATCAAGAGGTTCAGATTTGATTTTCACTTCCGATTCCGAAACATTTTCTAAAGTTTGGAATTCCATTTCTGCTGTTTGTTGCGTTTCGGCGGTCGCGTCTTTCATGCTAGCCGCCTGCCCCTGAACAATAGGTTCCTCGGTGCGCGTTTCCCACTGTTCGACCGATTGTTCCGTACCCAAGTCTACCAAATTCTGGTAATTGTTGCCTTCACTCATTTTACAAATTTTCAATATAAATGACAAATCTCAAATCTAATTAGGATTCCTCCCACTACTATTTCTCGCTGACATAACGACCTGTTTGTAACCAGTACTTTGTTACGAGATTTGCACAATGCAAAATTCGTGTCCAGAACAACCTGAAATCCGACGATTGTCTTGTCACCAGGTCGCCACGTGTAACCTCCCCCTCACTTATCAACCTTAATGACAGTGAATAATTAAACCGCGTGTACCTAATGGAAATTTGGGAAAAGCAATCGTCACCGAAATTAATTTGTCAGTAAAGAGGGAGGAAAGGGTTACATCTAAATGAAAGGAAAAATGCAAATGAAATTGGTGGGAATTAATTTTGAGGAATGGGTAAAGTTAATAAAGAAAGTAAATGTGCGGTCGTTACGTTAACAAGTAATTGCCGTTAATTAGATATTTGAGTTTTGGGGAAAATTAAGGTCGCCAGTCCTATGGACAAGTACTATAATAACAGAAAATGAAAGATTAATGCACATATAATTAGCACTAAAAGCGTGGCAACTGAAGGTTGACACGTGTTGTGTGAAAACTGAATGTTTGTCAGAAGTAATAAATTTCGCTACATTCTGACTTAATTTAGCAAATTAATTAATAAAACCGGAAAATTGAAAGTAAATTTAGTGACTGAAATTAATAGTGAACTTTGCTTCTGAAGCACTACGAAATTCAATAAAATAAGGTTAGTCTTGGGCTACGTCAACAATCATTTCAAAAGCTACTTGAATCTAAGCAATTTAGAAATAAGAGATTTATCTTTGAACTTGAATTAAATGATTCTGAACAATTACCAATAGTAAAATTTAGTACGTTTCAAGCTGAGCTGCAGTCACAGGTAAGCTAAAATATGGTAACAAAACTCGCACTCTTAATTTGTGCTTGTGTAATCTAAATATTGTAGCCAGCTATGAATACCTTAGCTGAACTTTGAAATCAAAGCAGTGGAATGGAATGATATTACTTTAATGCTGGCGTTTGAATTTCAACGAGATTTCGGTTCATTCTGGAAAAGGAAGGGATCCTGCTTGGTAATTCAATTGGGACAATGGACAACAAAGGTTCATGCTACATTGGTGTAATATAGTGAGAAAAATTTTACAGCCTGAAAAACCTGAGGTCTGCCATACAGTTCTAAAACTTTACGTGCTTCCAGTCTTCCTTGTTGATTGATTGAAGGTTTGAAGTCGTCGATCGAGGAGGTGGCGACAGTCACTCATTGTCGGCCGTCGCTGTTGCAGAAGCTGGACGTTGGCGCGCCTTCTTCTCGACACGTTCACCAGGCGAAACGGGCTCTTGATGTGCGCCAGCTAACGCTTCCCGTCCGCGACACCGTGTCAGAAACTAACATAGCAAGCCGAGCGCAATTAATGCTGCCAAACCCCGAAAGCGCGGCAACATCATGAAAACAAAGGCGTTTTCCATTACGGCGGAATCTTCTCAATAAATTTCGATCACTGACTTTCTCCTCCGAATGCGAAAATGCTTTGTTAACGCCAGCCTACATAGCGAGAAACGATCATCATAATAAAACAAGGGAAATTAGAACTCGCACGAAAAGATACTGGTGTTCGTTTCTTTCACGCGCTGTTCGAGATTGGAGTAATAGAGAATTATTGTGAAGGTAGTTCGATGAAACCTCTGCCACCCATTTAGGTGTGATTTGCAGAGGATCCATTTAATTCCCGTCGTGCGACCATAATCAAGTCGGAAACCTTTCCTTTTCATTCACCTGAGTATAAAAGACAGCTCCGTCAATGCGGTGCTCTTTTATAATTTGTGTATGCAATACCATCGCTATATGTATAACGGCTTATCTCTATCCCATGACTTCTGTAGCCGCATTGTATTAAAGCCCACCAAAAGATGATGACATTTTCAAGTTTGAGGCAAGAAAGTCAAAAGCTAAAATGAACGAAGGGGTTTTTGTCAGCTCTGGCTTTCGGAGACTAATGAAAGACGAAGTAGTCGAAAATGAAATTAATGAAATTTAAAGACCATCTTCGATATCTGTTAAAAGTTTCTTGCTAACTACAAAGTCCTTGATTACGAGAATTAGTACGAAACGTTCTGAATAACTTCGAAGTATTGGGTGCTTACACAATACCGGAAGCTACGTTTCCTAGGCTCCCGCATGAACTATTTTCTCAAAAATCTAGTTGCTGTGAGTGAGCAACAGGGATAAAGGTTCCATTAAAACATTAAACAAATGGAACGGCGGAACCAAGACCGATGGGATGTCAGCGTGATAGTTGACTACTGCTAGACGATGCTCGGGAAATGTCTCCAACAACGGAGATTTGAGGGGGAAAAGAGATATTAAGATTTTTGCCTTTGTATGAGAACAGCCTTGGTCACAGAGATGAAGCCATACGTTTCTCAGGCACCTATCGCTTGTAAATAATGTTTATTGTCGGTTACCGGTTTCAATTAGCATAGTTACCGTCTTCAGATTACCGAAAGCGGTAATCCACAATAAAGGTTCTTTACAAGGGAATTCCTTAACATTTCTGAAAGTAGCGTATCAAAAAACATTAGAATCACCTAAGATGATTACGAAAAAAAATTGCAAAGTATAAATTTGTAGATCTGTGTAGCTTACATTTATTCTTGTGCTTTAGTCAGTGCTTTCAGATTTGCGTCCGATCTCCAAGACTATCAGACACCAAGAGAGTAAGTGACTTGGTCAGCCTGCCCGGTTAGCCTTTCGGTCTAACGCACGGCTTTCCGGATTGGGAAGGAGCGCCTGGTCCCCTGCACGAATCCGCCACCGAGCGAGGTGGCGCAGTGGTTAGCACACTGGACTCGCATTCGGGAGGACGACGGTTCAATCCCGTCTCCGGCCATCCTGATTTAGGTTTTCCGTGATTTCCCTAAATCGTTTCAGGCAAATGCCGGGATGGTTCCTTTGAAAGGGCACGGCCGATTACCTTTCCAATCCTTCCCTACCCCGAGCTTGCGCTCCGTCTCTAATGACCTCGTTGTCGACGGGACGTTAAACACTAACCACCACCACCACCACGACGAATCCACCCGGCGGACTTGTGACGAGGTCCGGTGAGCCGGCCAGTCTGTGGTTGGTTTTTTAGGCGGTTTTCCATCTGCCTGGGCAAATGCGGGACGGTTCCCCTTATTCAGCCTCAGCTACACTATGTCGGCGATTGCTGCGCAAACAAGTTCTCCACGTACGAGTACACCACCATTACTCCACCACGCAAACATAGGGGTTCCGCTGGTCTGGTGTGAGACGTTCCCTGCGGGCGTCCACCAGGGGCCAGACCGCACAATAACCCTGAAAGAGTGGTTCGGTTTGGGGCGGCAGAGGGGTGAAGTGGACTGCGGTAGTCGTCGTGGTGGGGGAGGGGGCGGGGGCTCTCCGTAGTTTCTAGGCCCCCGGTTAACATACAGTACAATACATACAAGTGACTTGGTCGAACTCATTCTGTCCACTTTGAACATGAAACAGGATATTTATTTCAAAATTCTCGGCGACCAAGCGTTGTGTGTTCTTTCACATCTCTATAACCAGTACGCTGTGGACCTTCCCGTCTTCCAATATGAGAACAGCTGTGATCACGGGGATGAAGGAATACATTTCTCAGGCACCTATTGCATCTCGACACTGATCCGCTGAATCACAGTATCTTAACACAATGGAAAATGTCTGGAACTGTTTGGTGCAACGCATGAAACATAGCAACAAGCATCTACTAAATTTGCTACATGTACTGTGTCTAATCATCAGTGGATAGTAAACTGGATATGGAATATCTGATAAAATTTGTGGAGTCTCTTCCTCGGCGAAAAAAAACGTGGCCATTATGAAAGTTAGAGGCTGTCTTGTGCGGTATTAGCGATACGTCTGCTCATTATGACTGACTCTTTGTCCCTTGTGTTTATTAATTCGTTAACTAACAGTGTTCTTGTTGCTGGCAGGCCTGTGACGCGAGTGGGAGCTGTGACAGGAGGCGGGGACCGCAGTTGTGTGATGACCTCCGTCACCCGACGCTCTGGTTGCTGCTGCTGCTGCTCGTATTTACTCCGCCTGCTGTCCGCCAAATCACGTACTGGTGGCAAGTGTGCCGCACTCTGCAGCAGCCGCACAGCACGCCCCGACGCCTGTGGATCACGCACGCTGCCGCACCAACTTTGCCCACAATATCACAAAGTACTGCGCTCTGGCGAAACTGTTGCCGGGGCTACCAGTGTATTAATTCTTCTAGAATCTTCATATGTAAATGATGGTCTAAGCCCCCCCCCCCCCCCCCCCGCCCCTATTGTAACTCCGACTTTTGCTGTTGCACATGGATTAAGAAGAAACGCGAACTGACTGTAATCGACCCTGCAAGTGGAATAGAAAAGAGTTTGGCACCTGCAATAATTTAATTTGACAGAAATTAATTAAATAAAGGGAAGTTTCATTAAAGAAGTGAGAAATGAAAGGGTTGCTCTACCGATTAACAGAATGAAAGTTCTGTCCAAAATAACAATATGATTTTTTATGACTAAACTCAAAATAACAAACAAAATATATGAAACATTTAGAATACATCAAATTGGCTCAAACTGGGTACTCAAATAAATGCTGTGAAGATGAAGTTGTCCATAAACTAGATTGTGACATTTATGACGAAATGGTATGTGGAGCCAGTTCCTTGCAACTCAAATCTAAAGAGAAACACACAGCCAACCCAACATTAATTGCTGTTACAGTAGTGAGAACTCAGACAATGAGCACCCAAGACAGAACAAAGTTAGAAAAGACGAACAGGCGCGCTCTGCTGAGCTGTGATTATGATCTAGCAAAATCCCTAATCTGCCAGTGCTGCGGACATACATTACCAAGCTGTCTTCTTAACTGCAAGAACACGATCTGGCGTACCGGAGGCGATGGCTGGTTGCTTCGACGTCCCATCGTGGTGATGATATTGTTGCAAGTATAGCCTGAAACAAATTATCCTGGTCTGGTTGTTCCAGACTAAAGATTTCCTAGCAATACAAATGCGCCTCTGAGGGAGACGAAGAAGGCTCGCCACACGATCACTGACGGTACAGTGATTGATTTTAACAAGCGAAGTCACACAGTAACTCTGATACAGTCGACTTTAGCCAAAACTGCTCAAGACAGACAACATAGGCCGCTTGTACGCAGAATGCTACATTGTCCACTGTAGTCGGAAAGTTACGTTGAAGTCGAAGCTTCAGCAACTTTGTCAAACAGCTACAATTAAATGAAAGTATATTAGACAGTCAACGGAAGGCAGGCAGTCCAGAGCAGCGAGAGCTCAGTCTTGTAACCTACTCCAACCAAAAGGTGAGAGCCGACTCTCTCAAGAGCCCCCGTACAAGCCGAACACAGAACATTGCCGCCCCCTCGACAGTGGTCGTGGTTAAACGTTCGAATCCAACTCGAAAACCGGCTGAAAATTCCCCTTTATTGCCGACGCAGTACTATTCCACCAATGGAGATACTTGGCGCCAATTTCTGCGCCGATTTTGCTACGCCACGGAGCTATTCCCTGAGCAAGCCAATCACAGTTATGATTTTGCAGAAAACGGGGGAATTTGCCCTTCTCTGACTGCCTGGAAACACAAGTCATTCCTACGCCTAGCTGGTAGCCCACCAGAAAGTATTTTCACTAAGTTTCTGCGAAGTAACGGAATCTCTAGCCCAGCCGCTACTTATGGCCCCTGTCGCTCCCGCTCTTATGACAATGTCGGCGTCTGGCAAGAATCCACTCGACTGCCTCACACCCGTCCACTTAACCCTTTCAAGTTCAGCAGAACCCGCCTGTCACCAGACCACCCGGGTGACGAGAGACGCTGCGTGGGAAGTCCGCGTGTGAAGGAATAGCGACTTTTCACCGCATGCAATTAGAGAGGAAAATCGAATTACTCAGAGTAATATAGAAATATGAGAGGGGGCTCATGCCGCCTCTCACTGTCTATAACGGTGTGGGAACGTTTCTCTCTCGCTGAAGGATACCGTGAAAACCATGTTCGCTTGATTTTACGATCTTTATTTCAATTAATAGTTGCGAGTGACTCGTTCTATCATCTTCAGAAACGTCAACAAATCATGAGACGAACGTTGCCTGAAGAAGCGGAGATAGAAGCCAACAGGCAGTTTATCAACAAGTGACCACGAAAGCCTTAACAATTTTGTAATGTGTGTGTAGTTACCTTAAGCTATATTGTATCATTCCTTTGTATAGTTATTTAATATTGCCGTTGTATGTATCGTTTCAAATATAGGTCTAACTAACACCTCACTCTATCCGAATTTTTGTATGATTAGGCTTGGATGGATTAGTGATTAGTATGTATAGGGCATAAATAGAAAGTTCGTCGTGTGCAGTGGGCGACTCGTCGGGTGTTGCGGTGTATTGAATGCCTTGTAGCAAATAATGACAGTCTAGGAGGATTACAAATCTTTCTTACCATTACGCTTTCCAATACATATAATTTATATTGGTGAAATGCGCCATATCTGTGTATATGACTCAGGTATAAATTTTCTATAGCATATACTATACTTTTTAAATTGTGTACAAAATTTTGAAGAGACTGTTTTCAAAATATTTCAGTATATCGGCGATTAATACGGTGGCGCCACCTGACGTCTACAGGGCAAGTCACAAGGGCTCTGCGGAGCGTCAGTTTAGTCTACGTGAGGTCGTTCACATAACTTGTAGTTTTAACTCTGTTGGGGCTATGGACGTTGTACTTTTACCTTTTGTTCGTTTGACAACCCATGTAGGAGCATTTTATAAATAACAAACCATGTGGAGTTTTTTTAATGCATGTAATCTTTGTTCTCAAAATGTCGGTGACCATTGTATGTGAACATGTACGCAAAAGTATGTAAAAGTTTTGTAAAATTTGAATAGTCCCAAGAAATGGTTGTATCTTGTGCAGATTCATACATGTAATGCCAATCTGAAGATGACAGCACGATTCTGTCGAAATTAGCAATTGGAATAAAGGCCTTAAAATCAAGTGACCTTGGCTTTATGGAAAAAAGAACACATTGACACCGGTGTGTCAGACCCATCATACTTGCTCCGGACACTGCGAGAGGGCTGTACAAGCAATGATCACACGCACGGCACAGCGGACACACCAGGAACCGCGGTGTTGGCCGTCGAATGGCGCTAGCTGCCCAGCATTTGTGCACCGCCGCCGTCAGTGTCAGCCAGTTTGCCGTGGCATACGGAGCTCCATCGCAGTCTTTAACACTGGTATCATGCCGCGACAGCGTGGACGTGAACCGTATGTGCAGTTGACGGACTCTGAGCGAGGACGTATAGTGGGCATGCGGGAGGCTGGGTGGACGTACCGCCGAATTGCTCAACACGTGGGGCGTGAGGTCTCCACAGTACATCGATGTTGTCGCCAGTGGTCGGCGGAAGGTGCACGTGCCCGTCGACCTGGGACCGGACCGCAGCGACGCACGGATGCACGCGAAGACCGTAGGATCCTACGCAGTGTCGTAGGGGACCGCAACGCCACTTCCCAGCAAATTAGGGACACTGTTGCTCCTGGGGTATCGGCGAGGACCATTCGCAACCGTCTCCATGAAGCTGGGCTACGGTCCCGCACACCGTTGGGCCGTCTTCCGCTCACGCCCCAACATCGTTCAGCCCGCCTCCAGTGGTGTCGCGACAGGCGTGAATGGAGGGACGAATGGAGACGTGTCGTCTTCAGCGATGAGAGTCGCTTCTGCCTTGGTGCCAATGATGGTCGTATGCGTGTTTGGCGCCTTGCAGGTGAGCGCCACAATCATGACTGCATACGACCGAGGCACAAAGGGCCAACACCCGGCATCATGGTGTGGGGAGCGATCTCCTACACTGGCCGTACACCTCTGGTGATCGTCGAGGGGACACTGAATAGTGCACGGTACATCCAAACCGTCATCGAAGCCATCGTTCTACCATTCCTAGACCGGCAAGGGAACTTGCTGTTCCAACAGGACAATGCACGTCCGCATGTATCCCGTGCCACCCAACGTGCTCTAGAAGGTGTAAGTCAACTACCCTGGCCAGCAAGATCTCCGGATCTGTCCCCCATTGAGCATGTTTGGGACTGGATGAAGCGTCGTCTCACGCGGTCTGCTCGTCCAGCACGAACGCTGGTCCAACTGAGGCGCCAGGTGGAAAGGGCATGGCAAGCCGTTCCACAGGACTACATCCAGCATCTCTACGATCGTCTCCATGGGAGAATAGCAGCCTGCATTGCTGCGAAAGGTGGATATACACTGTACTGGTGCCGACATTGTGCATGCTCTGTTGCCTGTGTCTATGTGTCTATGTGCCTGTGGTTCTGTCAGTGTGATCATGTGATGTATCTGACCCCAGGAATGTGTCACATAAGTTTCCCCTTCCTGGGACAATGAATTCACGGTGTTCTTATTTCAATTTCCAGGAGTATATATATATATATATATATATATATATATATATATATATATATATATATATATATCCAAATGCAACAAGTGGATCTGTGTTATGCCCATGACCTGGCATGATGGTATGAGGTGTCGTTTGGTACACAACACGATCGGCTCTGGTTCACATGGTAGAAAGTTTTGAAAGCAGTGTTTACATTTTTGGTGGCTATGTAGTACCTTCGAGGTCTCCTGATGATATCTTTTAACAACAAGACTGTATGTTGCCCATGCTGTCTTGACCTACCTCGGAACAGAGGCGATGGAGGAGGGCATTTGGATAGAAATATCTCATGATGTTTGAGGTCAAACATTGTTGAATTATGTAATACAGGAAATGAATGTCAAATGAACTGCCTGGTAAGTGAAATACCCAGAAGACACAGTCGGATGTCAATGTAACTACGTACACATGCACACCACCAGCAGGTATATAAACGATAAGAGTTGCAGTTCTGTGTGACAGGTGAAACAACCATCACAGCATTTTTGTGCCCCCCCCCCCCCCCCATGAACCATGGACCTTGCCGTTGGTGGGGAGGCTTGCGTGCCCCCTGAAGAGGGGCAGCAGCCTTTTCAGTAGTTGCAAGGGCAGCAGTCTGGATGATTGACTGATCTAGCCTTCTAACAATAACCAAAACGGCCTTGCTGTGCTGGTACTGCGAACGGCTGAAAGCAATGGGAAACTACGGCCGTAATTTTTCCTGAGGGCATGCAGCTTTACTGTATGATTAAATGATAATGGCGCCCTCTTGGGTAAAATATTCCGGAGGTAAAATAGTCCCCCATTCGGATCTCCGGATGGGGACTACTCAAGAGGATGTCGTTATCAGGAGAAAGAAAACTGGCGTTCTACGGATCGGAGCGTGGAATATCAGATCCCTAAATTTGCCGGTAGGTTAGAAAATTTAAAAAGCGAAATGGATAGGTTAAAGCTAGATATAGTGGGAATTAGTGAAGTTCGGTGGCAGGAGGAACAAGACTTCTGGTCAAGTGACTACAGGATTATAAACACAAAATCAAATAGGGGTAATGCAGGAGTAAGTTTAATAATGAATAGGAAAATAGGAATGCGGGTAAACTACTACAAACAGCATAGTGAACGCATTATTGTGGCCAAGATAGATACGAAGCCCACACCTACTACAGTAGGACGATTTTATATGCCAACTAGCTCTAAAGATGACGAAGAAATTGAAGAAATGTATGATGAAATAAAAGACATTATTCAGATAGTGAAGGCAGATGAAAATTTAATATTCATGGATGACTGGAATTCGAGTGTAGGAAAATGGAGAGAAGGAAACCTAGTAGGTGGATATGGATTGGGGACAAGAAATGAAAGAGGAAGCCGCCTGGTAAAATTTTGCACAGAGCACAACTTAATCATAGCTAACACTTGGTTCAAGAATCATAAAAGAAGGTTGTATACATGGAAGAATCCTGGAGATACTAAAAGGTATCAGATAGATTATATAATGGTAAGACAGAGATTTAGGAGCCAGGTTTTAAATTGTACGACATTTCCAGGGGCAGAAGTGGACTCTGACCACAATCTATTGGTTATGACCTGTAGATTAAAACTGAAGAAACTGCAAAAAGGTGGGAATTTAAGGAGATGGGACCTGGATAAACTGACTAAATCAGAGGTTGTACATAGTTTCAGGGAGAGCATAAGGGAACAATTGACAGGAATGGTGGAAAGAAATACAGTAGAAGAAGAATGGGTAGTTTTGAGGGATGAAGTAGTGAAGGCAGCAGAGGATCAAGTAGGGAAAAAGACAAGGGCTAGCAGAAATCCTTGGGTAACAGAAGAAATATTGTATTTAATTGATGAAAGGAGAAAATATAAAAATGCAATAAATGAAGCAGGCAAAAAGGAATAAAAACGTCTCAAAAATGAGATCGACAGGAAGTGCAAAATGGCTAAGCAGGGATGGCTAGAGGACAAATGTAAGGATGTGGAGGCTTATCTCACTAGGAGCAAGATAGATACAGCCTACAGGAAAATTAAAGAGACCTTTGGAGAAAAGAGAACCTCTTGTATGAACATCAAGAGCTCAGATGGAAACCCAGTTCTAAGCAAAGAAGGGAAAGCAGAAAGGTAGAACGAGTGTATAGAGGGTCTATACAAGGGCGGTGTACTTGAGGACAATATTATGGAAATGGAAGAGGATGTAGATGAAGATGAAATGGGAGATACGATACTGCATGAAGAGTTTGACAGAGCACTGAAAGACCTGAGTCGAAACAAGGCCCCGGAAGTAGGCAACATTACAGTAAAACTACTGACGGCCTTGGGAGAGCCAGTCCCGACAAAACTCTGCCATCTGGTGAGCAAGATGTACGAGACAGGAGAAATATCCTCAGACTTCAAGAAGCATGTGATAATTCCAATCCCAAAGAAATCAGGTGTTGATAGATGTGAAAATTAACGAACTATCAGTTTAATAAGCCACACCTGCAAAACAGACGAATGGAAAAACTGGTAGAAGCCGACCTCGGGGAAGATCAGTTTGCATTCCATAGAAATGTTGAAACACGTAAAGCACTACTGACCTTACGACGTATCTTAGAAGAAAGATTAAGGAAAGGCAAACCTACGTTTCTAGCATTTGTAGACTTAGATAAAACTTTTGACAATGTTGACTGGAATACTCTCTTTCAAATTCAAAAGGTGGCAGGGGTAAAATACAGGGAGCGAAAGGCTATTTATAATTTGTACAGAAACCAGATGGCAGTCATAAGAGTCGAGTGCCATGAAAGGGAAGCAGTGGTTGGGAAGGGAGTAAGATAGGGTTGTAGCCTCTCCCCGATGTTATTCAATCTGTATATTGAGCAAGCAGTAAAGGAAACAAAAGAAAAATTCGGAGTAGGTATTAAAATGCATGGAGAAGAAATAAAAACTTTGAGGTTCGCCGATGACATCGTAATTCTGTCAGAGACAGCAAAGGACTTGGAAGAGCAGTTGAATGGAATGGAGTTTTGCTATTTGGGGAGCAAAATAACTGCTGATGGTCGATGTAGAGAGGATATAAAATGCAGACTGGCAATGGCAAGGAAAGCGTTTCGGAAGAAGAGAAATTTGTTAACATCGAGTATAGATTTAAGTGTCAGGAACTCCTTTCTGAAAGTATTTGTATGGAGTGTAGCCATGTATGGAAGTGAAACATGGACGATAAATAATTTGGACAAGAAGAGAATACAAGCTTTCGAAATGTGGTGCTACAGAAGGATGCTGAAGATTAGATGGGTAGATTACATAACTAATGAGGAAGTATTGAACAGGATTGGGGAAAGGGAAGTTTGTGGCACAACTTGACCAGAAGAAGGGATCGGTTTGGTAGGACATGTTCTGAGGCATCAAGGGATCACCAATGTAGTTTTGGAGGGCTGCGTGGAGGGTAGAAATCGTAGAGGGAGACCAAGAGATGAATACACTAAGCAGATTCAGAAGGATGTGGGTTGCAGTAAGTACTGGGAGATGAAGAAGCTTGCACAGGATAGAGTAGCATGGAGAGCTGCATCAAACCAGTCTCAGGACTGAAGACAACAACAACAACAACAGCGTTTAGTGTTATACGAGGTCTGGTATATTATATAAGGGGAACGAACAGCGGCAGATGTAGTGCAAAGAACAGCATCACATGTACAATGATCGCTCTAAAGGTCATGGAATGCTCTGTACTTGTGTAAGACATAATTATCAGCGCATGGCAGAGTTCGAAAAAAGGCACATTATGGGTCTCCAGTAGGCCAGCTGGTCGAAACATACAATATCCAGATTTGGGTGGGGGGATAGGGTTGGGGAGGGAGATAGGCGGATGTGATAGAGGCCCGATTTTGGACCAAATGGGAACGTGAGGGAAGTCATACCTATCTGTAAAGCGACAAGGTTTTCGTCGACCACATTTGAGCACCAAAAAGGAGGATCGCCATGTTGTGCACCAAGCACATTGTTACCCCTTCTCATCAGTGCCTGCCATCTGGGAACAAACAACAGGGTCCCTGCCACATTCTGTCTCATCCCGCACTCTTGGTCGGGGACTAGCAACAGCCGGAGTAGAGAATTACCGCCCAGTGCGTAACCTGCCGTTAACACCATAACACAAACAGTTGCGCCTGGAGTGGTATCACGACTGCCGAGTATGGGCTGCTGATGAACGGCATCACATTGTATTCAGCCATGAATCAGTTATGCACTACCCCAGATGACCATTGTCAGCGAGTAGCAGGTGATCTGGTGATAGGTCCCATTATTCCAATGTTTTGTAGAGGCGCAGCAGTATGAAATGGTTTGAGGAGCCATCTTGGTGTGACTTCAGGTCCAGGCTGGTAGTGATGGAGGGCACAATATGTCACGGACATCGTGCATCCTCATGTGTTACCTCTCATCTGACACTACCATGGTGCCATTTTCCTACAGAACAATGCTCATTTGCACATGTCACTTGTCTGTATGAACTGTCTGCACAATGTTGAGGTACTCCTGGGGACAGACCGAGCGAGGCGGAGCAGTGTTTAGTACACTGGACTTGCATTCGTGATGACGATGGTTTAAACCCGTCTCTGGCCATCCTGATTTAGGTTTACAGTGATTTCCCTAAATCGTTTCAGGCAAATGCCGGGATGGTTCCTCTGAAAGGGCACGGCCGGTTTCCTTCCCATTCCTCCCTAATCCGAGTTTGTGCTCCGTCTCTAATGACCTCGTTGTCGACGGGACGTTAAACACTAATCTCCTCCTCCCCCTGTGGACAGCAAGATCTCGAGATCTGTCCCCAATGAAACATTACAGTGTCGGACCAGCTTGGACGTCAGTTCCATCCCAGTGGCAGTGTTCAGGACGTCAATGACCAGTTACAATAGTTGTGGGCCAGCTTGCCTTAGGAGAGGACACAGTGACTTTACGACACCCTTCCCAAACGAATCAGAGCATGCATCTAAGCAAAAGGATAAACAAAGTCACACTGGTAAATGGCATCACACAACCAATTTTTTTTCTAAATTTGACTCGATTTTGTAGTCACTGAAATAACAGCACGCACCTTCTCCAATCGTGAACTGTCATTTCATTTACTCTTCGGCTTCTAGGTGCTTCTCTTTCCTTGTCACCCGGTGTGTATTGGGCAGTAGTTACGTGGATCATTTCTAATAACATTCTTGTAGACTTCCATGACCCGATATTTTTTATTTTCGAGGGATCTACGGTATTTGCGGTTAGAAGACAAACTCAGACTCCAATTATGTATAGAATATGAGAGGGATTTCTTCAGGCCATAGAGCTTTGTCCAATTTTAACATTTTGAGCAACTTCTCAGCGCCATTGGACTTAATATCTATCTACTTCATTCGTCTTTGCAATGATGTTTATATTAAACTGGGTCAGCATTCCTGGAACTTCGTTGATCGAGAACATTTGCAAATGGAGATCAGTATTTATGCTTTTGGTTGGCTAGCCCCAAAATCAGTTCCCTTCAGCATCCATGAATATCTGGAGACCAGCTGTGCCACTTACAGCCTTTACACATGACCGGAATTTCTTTCGGTTTTTCACTCATATCGCTTTTACTAGCCAAACGTGTTTCCTTTAGCATTTCTCTATGTGTAGCCCTATGTTTTTTTTTAAATATATATTATGCAGTGTTCGCTGTTTCTGTACATTTTTCTTCACAGATTGTGTATACCGTGGACACTCTCTCCTTTCATGAACTGTTCTACTAGTCACATTTCTACCCAGTGCTTGGTCACAGTACTGGCTCTTCACCTAATTTACTCTCTTCTTGTTTCAGTTGCCCTTTGCAGTTTGGAAATCGCTGTTACTACAGCTAATACCAGCTTCAATGTAGACATCCTCAAAGATGCCATATGTTATTGCTGCAATTTTATGTAATTTATCTCCATTGTGAGTAGGTTTCCGAAGTATTTGTTCTAGGAAGTTCTCACAGAATGCAATGATATTGACGCGCATAATTTTATGTCACGTCCACCACGTACAAAACTGTAGTCATCCTAAGTAGTTATTGGATGGTGAAAGACTCCTCAAACGATGATACTATGGTTAGTGATCATAGCGATGTTTTCTCAGAAGATTTCGGTTAAATCTTAGGGTAATTGTGACGGTCGATAGAAGGAACCAATTTTAAATTTATGTCCATCCTCGATACAGAATCTTGATCAAACAATCTCGCATGCACCTTCAATTTCTGCATTGGTGGATTCGAGGTTCTTGTGAACTTCATCGAAATACACGATATCCATTTCCCCTTAGTTTCTATTTTCGATATACTTGTTGATTGAACTCCAATATCTTACTGATGTGTATGCTTCCACAGCTGATAACTGTAGAGTGAAGTATTTATTTTGGTTTTATGTAAATATTGTCTACATGGGTAAGAGACTCGCCTAAGCCAAACAACCTTTATGTGCACTCCAGACACGTTCATAACTACCTGAGTAACAGCCTCTCACGTGTAGTGCACCTGTGACCTATTCACTGGGACCTTACAGTTCTCAACCCTATGACACAACTCCAGGAAATTCCAGCCTAGCTCGTCACAGAACTTTGAAGTCTCTTGTTTGAGCCTGCTATCAACCAGAGTGCCTCGATCAGTTGTCGGGACAACGCAGCAAACTGCGAGCTTTGCTGAAACTCCGAGTACCTTTCGTAGAAGCTATGTGCCTCGTGTATTATTTACAAACAATGCCGGAGACATGAAAAGCAAGCGGACAGCGGCCGGCCGCCTGGCGCCTGCCACGCGCCGCGGCCAGCAGAGTTTGTTGACATGAGCGGACAGGAAGCGTGCCGCGTGTCTTCCGCTCTCTCATCCCCCCCCCCCCTCTCTTCCCCGCCGCCTTAACTCACTCCCCTCCAATCAAATCCCGCTGACCCACACAGCAAGCAGCCAAGCGGGCAGTAGCGCCGCGCCAGTTTCCTGCCCTAACTACACAGTTCCCGCCTGTGCTGTGCGTGGTGCCCTGCTGATCCACATATTGAGTCGCCTATGCAGCTGTTTATTTTAACCACATTTATAAAAAGTTGCATAAAGCCCTTATCGCGTGGGAATGTCCTCAGATTTTCTCTTCCATACGAGGCACCTCGCAAGGTCCTGTTAAACGCACGACGTCATTTTCTAACTGGCTATTCATGGCAAGTGAGTTACTGTACCACCCCTGGCGTATTACTCTTGCACGGAGTCTCGACGTAAGGAGCTATCGTTATTTGTTACACACCGGTGCCAAAACACGTGTGTTTTGAGGGCTGTCTGCTGTGCAGTTTGCCGCTCTCACCGTGACGAAGATTGTACGGTTAGTTCTTCACACTGCTGCGAACTGAAACAATGGGGAAAGCGTCGTCCAAATAACGTTTGGAACCATCAAAATCTATTTTCTCGGCAAAACATCCAAGTTGAACCACAATTATCCTGACAAACTCTAAGAGATGGTAGTATGCACAAAAACAAGGAAATAAGTCCACTAATCATGGGCTCCGAAATGTTCACCGTGAGAAATTCTCTTCACTACTTTGAAATACATCTATTCTACCGAACAACTATTCATAGCTCCTAACGTATGTATTTTAGAGTCCGTATTTAGTGGACTTTTTTCTCATTTTGGTCCATTCTACGTCCTCTCAAAATGAGGAATGAAAAGAGCTTGCAGTAGAAGAGATGTGATTCACAGTATCGAAGATTAACAATTGCTCATAGCTCTTAAAGGGTCCATGTTCACAAGACTTATTTTCTTGTTTTGGTCGTTATTACCATCTCTAACAGTTCGTCGGCGGAGTTCCACTTCACCCAGTGTGCATACACACTCATCAAACAATGCTCCAAATACAGTAGACAGCACTTTTTATTATTATTATTATTATTATTATTAGTCGTAAAGCTCTCATGTGGAAGACGCTAAGTAAAGCTGGTTCACTTTCCGTTCTTCTTGGTCTTCTGGTTCTTTTTATTTGCCCACCAGGTTTTCATTGTTTGCGAAAATTTAGTTCTTCTTTCTTCGCTCCATTTTGTTCCGGTTCTCGGTGCTTTTGTCTCTGGTCTGACCTCCCACTTTTCAACTTTTATTCTAAAATTGTTCCTTGCAGCTATTTCTTCTTTAGTAATTTTTGCTAATTCCAAATCTTTTTTAACTTTTTGGATCCATTCTCCTCCATTAACAAGAGAATCTACGTATTTTACAATTCTTTTTGTTAATCTGTGTTCAGGAAGTCTCATTATGTGGCCATAGAATTTAAGGCGTCTTTTCCTCATGTCTATCTCTATGTTAGAATATTCTTCAATTTTTGATGTTTTCTGTAATCTATATACATTCTCGGTCCATCTTGGTCCCAAAATTTTTCTAATTATTTTTCTTTCTTCTTTCTTTAGCTTTTCTAGATCAGTTTTCCTGTTTAGTGCCAAGGTTTCGCTGGCATATAACATTGATGGTTTAATGACTGTATTGTAATGCCTAATTTTTGCATTTAAAGATAAACATTTTTTTATTATAGAGGTTTTGCACTAATCCTAAACCTTTACGAGCTTTTTGTATTCTTTCTCGTTGTGCAAATTTTTCCGAGATAATTTCTCCGAGATATTTGAAGTATGGTACTCTGTTGATTTCTCCGTATTTTGTTTGTAATTTGGAAATTTCCAAAATTTGTTGTTGTAAACACTGTCTTTTCAAATGATATCTGTAGGCCGACTTTTTCTGCACATTCTTTTAGAATTTCTACCTGTTTTATAGTAATCTCACTAGAATCTGCCATTATTGCGAGATCGGCTGCAAAGGCTAAGTAGCACTTTTTATTACTTCTTTGTATTTCTTTCTTTCTGCCTGTCAAATAACAGCGAAACAAATTTCTCTCGTTCAGTTGCTCGGACTTTTACTCTGCTGAAACAGCTTTTGTTAAAAAGGACATCTATTTATGTTCTTATTTTTGTGTGCTGTAGACTCTTTCTTTGTCCAGGCTGTGTAAGATCTTATCTGTTTGCTGTCTCCTTTCTGGAAGTACACTAGTCATACAAATATCAAGCCCTCATGCAACATTTTCAGTGTGTCACCAAAAAAAAATAGACAACAAAATGAAGATTAAGACGACTCAAACACATAAAATCAGCTACTATAAGATGAGTGAGCGCAGCGAGAATGGATTTACGTATGCCAGCAAACGAGGTCCAGTCCTCCGTTTGTGCTCATGTACGGTATGCATCATACTCAATGTTAAGAACTCTGCACATGGCACTCTTGATTGGTCAGTCATCTCATTGATAAACTCGCGACGTGGTTGTTGACTGTTTTGCAAGCAGGCATGTGACACGCACCTACCAAGAGAATCGATTTAGACCGGATAGTCACTCATGTAAATGGGATTGTAGAACCATAAGAGTAAGCGGCGAGAAAACATCACAAATGAGGCAGTTGGAAAAGTTATCACGGCATCCACTTTCAATTCGATTCCGATGTAATTACATCAATATCGATACATTGGTTTTTACACTACTGGCCATTAATACTGATACACCAAGAAGAAATGCATATGATAAATGGGTATTCATTGGACAAATATATTATACTAGAACTGGCATGTGATTACATTTGCACCCAATTTGGGTGCACAGATCCTGAGAAATCAGTACCCAGAACAACTACCTCTGGCCGTAATAACAGCCTTGATCCGCCTAGGCATTGAGTCAAACAGAGCTTGGTTGGCGTGTACAGGTACAGCTGTCCATGCGGGTAGAGCACTTGCCCGCGAAAGGCAAAGGTCCCGAGTTCGAGTCTCGGTCCGGCACACAGTTTTAATCTGCCAGGAAGTTTCATACCAGCAATATATCGCTGCCTACCGTCTCGTTATAGTAAACATACAATTTGTATCCTCCGCCATACAAATTTAGCCCTTTTACATCACTCGTACATATACCGCGAAGACAGACAGCGTTGTAGATATTTACCGTGAGGTCGGGTGGGCATCCAGCCCCAATGCATGACCAGAGCACCCTCAGCAGATCGAAGTCACCCTCAGAACTGTTCTACAAATTCGAGCTCGCTTCCCCTTGGCACAAACGCTTTACTGTTTCTGGTCCAAACCTGATTGCTTGCTTGATTTTCTATGCCCATCTCTGGACTCTGAGATTACAAGAACAGATGTATTTTCGCATGTTTTGCGATAATATTATACCATTATCGCTGTACTTCTCGATATCAAACACACGGTAGCATCCTACCGATGGCTTGCGCAACATAATTCCCAAGATTTAGATTGGAAATTATTTCTCTACAAACCCCAAACTTTAGCGAGGTGGAGCATGCTCTAGACCACTGCATAACTAGAAACGTATCCCACGAATGAGGACCTGTATATGAAAAAAAACTCCACAAAACAAAAATAGAGGAAACTGAAATTTCCATTCGCTAATACCGATGTCGGTGATGTAGCAGATTCCAAATCATCCCAACAATTTACAAAGTCAAATAACTCGTTTCTCATGTCTAGCGAACCAGCAAAAGTGTCTTTAACCTGCTAGATACACACAGCATAATCCATGTTCCATCAACTAAAAAAAGGCGCGAAATGTGCAGAAGCAACGAACCAAACAATCTACATTGGTGGGAATAATGGTCCAGGGCAAACACACCTCCACTTTCAATCTTCTCAATTTTCCACGCGATCACGAAAGCTATCCAACACATCCTAACTATTAGTTTGCTATTCGATCGTCCAGAGGATAACAGACTTAACTCACCTACATTCGCATGGCTCCTACCGTATGGGGAAACGTGAATCATTTGCGCACAAGTCACCTACGCTTCACGCATAGACAGAATCACCATCCCAAGAAACCACCCTCATATACAGGGTGGTCCATTGATAGTGAACGAGCCAAATATCTCACCAAATAAGCGTTAAACGAAAAAACTACGAAGAACGAAACTCGTCTAGCTTGAAGGGGGAAACCAGATGGTGCTATGGTTGGCTCGCTAGATGGCGCTGCCACAGGTCTAACGGATATCAACTGCGGTTTTTTAAATTGGAACCTCCATTTTTTTTACATATTCGTGTAGTACGTAAAGAAATATGAATGTTTTAGTTGGACCACTTTTTTCGCTTTGTGATAGATGGTGGTGTAATAGACACAAACGTATAAGCACGTGGTATCACATAACATTCCGCCAGTCCGGACGGTATTTGCTTCTTGATACATTACCCGTGTTAAAATGGACAGTTCACCAATTGCGGAAAGGTCGATATCGTCTTGATGTATTGCTATTGTGATCAAAGTGCCCAACGGGCGTGTGCTATGTATGCTACTCGGTATCCTGGACGACATTATCCAAGTGACCGGACCGTTCGCCGGATATTTACGTTATTTAAGGAAACAGGATGTGTTTAGTAGCCACACGTGAAACGTCAATCACGACCTGCAACAAATGACGATGCCCAAATAGGTGTTTTAGCTGCGGTCGCGGCTAATCCGCACATCAATAGCAGACAAATTGCGCGAGAATCGGGAATCTCAAAAACGTCGGTGTTGACAACGCTGCATCAGCATCGATTGCACCCGTACCATATTTCTATGCACCAGGAATTGCATGGCGACGACTTTGATCGTTACGTAGAGTTCTGCCACCGGGCACAAGAGAAATTAAGAGACGATGACAGATTTTTTGCACGCGTTCTATTTAGCGACGAAGCGTCATTCACCAACAGCGGTAACGTAAACCGGCATAATATGCACTATTGGGCAACGGAAAAAATGGTTCAAATGGCTCTGAGCACTATGGGACTTAACATCTGTGGTCATCAGTCCCCTAGAACTAAGAACTACTTAAACCTAACTAACCTAAGGACATCACACACATCCAAGCCCGAAGCAGGATTCGAACCTGCGACCGTAGCAGTTACGCGGTTCCGGACTGAACGCGGGCAACGGAAAATCCACGATGGCTGCGACAAGTGGAACATCAGCGACCTTGCGGGTTAATGTATGGTGCAGCATTATGGGAGGAAGGATAATTGGCCCCAATTTTATCGATGGCAATCTAAATGGTGCAATGTATACTGATTTCCTACGTAATGTTCTGCCGATGTTACTACAAGTTGTTTCACTGCATGACAATGGCGATGTACTTCCATCATGATGGATGTCCGGCACATAGCTCGCGTGCGGTTGAAGCGGTATTGAATATCATATTTCATGACATGTAGATTGGTCGTCGAAGCACCATACCATGGCCCACACGTTTACCAGATCTGACGACCCCGGATTTCTTTCTGTGGGGAAAGTTGAAGGATATTTGCTACCGTGATCCACCGAGAACTCCTGACAACATGCGTCAGCGCATTGTCAATGTATGTGCGGACATTGCGGAAGGCGAACTACTCACTGTTGAGAGGAATGTCATTACATGTATTGCCAAATACATTCAGGTTGACACACTCTATTTTGAGCATTTATTGCATTAATGTGGTATTTACAGGTAATCACGCTGTAACAACATGCGTTCTCAGAAATAATAAGTTCACGAAGGTACATGTATCACATTGGAACAACCGAAACAAAATGTTCAAACGTACCTACGTTCTGTATTTTAATTTGAAAAACCTACCTGTTACCAACTGTTCGTCTAAAATTGTGAGCCATATGTTTGTGACCATTACAGCGCCATCTATCACAAAGCGAAAACAGTGGTCCAACTAAAACATTCATATTCCTTTACGTACTACACGAATGTGTAATAAAAATGGGGGTTCCTATTAAAAAAAACGCAGTTGATATCGTTTGACCTATGGCAGCGCCATCTAGCCGGCCAACCATAGCGCCATCTAGTTTCCCCCTTCAAGCTAGACAAGTTTCGTTCTTTGTAGTTTTTTCGTTTGACGCTTATTTCGTGAGATATTTGGCCAGGCCACGCTCACTGGACCACCCTGTATATTTTATGCCTGTACTTACAACTAAATGTTGGGATTGCGGTCTCAACTGAACGACACTCGGTAATGAGCGAAGTATCTGACATACACACTGCTGGCGGAAGTGGCTCTGGAAATAGAAATATCTGTACCATTGTTATGACTTGACAATTCGAGGGTTGGATTCCCTCCCTTCCTCATCGAGAACTGGCACTGCCTGGGCTACTCTCAGGGTGTACCTTCGACATGGAAGAGCTCCACCCTTTCCTTGCCGTGTTGTCTGCACGCCGTCACTTCTGCTCTCCGTCGCAGCCGTCTGCCGCCGCCGCCGCCCTTGTCGCGCGCCGCCACCATGTCCCAACCCACCACCACTATCATTTTCACCTCTCCCTCCGCTGCTCCAACCACCATCACGTGGAACTCATCCTCCACGCTCCTTCCCGTCCTTCCTTCTCTCCCTGTCCACCCCACCCCAGCGCCATTTTCGGCTGTAACTACCCCCAACTCACTCTCCCTTTTCACTGTCTCCCCACCGACATCTACCGCCTTTCCGCCGCTCCCTGCACCGCCTCCAACAGGCTCCAAGCCAGCACAGATTTCGGCTCGACGTTTCACAGTCTCTGTGACACCCCCCCCCCCTCCCTCCGCGCCACCCGCTGCTCAGGGTGGTACTGCCCCCGCAATCTCCCCCTGCAACCCGTCCCCCAGCCTCCTCTCCACCCTGTTGTGACCACGAAACCTTCCAAGAGCCCAAATGTTAACCCTCCCCCCGAAATCTCCTCAAAGGAAACACCCGATCCCCATGACCCACCGACCCTATGGACGCGACCCTGAGCCCCACCCCTGCCAAGCCTGCCACCCATACCTGTGTCCTCTCCAATCCTGACCCTCAATTCCTTGATGCCCGCTCCCTCACCCTCACCATCCAGAAATACTATCCCAATGCCCCCATCTCCCTTCTGATTCCTCGCAAGGACTCGGTCCTCATTAAATCCCCCAATGCTTTCATCCACACCGATCTCCTCTCCCGCACCCCAAGTATCCAATGTGGCCAACGTGAAACCCTCACCCCCTACCACACCCCGTCCCCTCCCCATCAGTCTCAACCTCCCCGACGTCCGCCACCCTTCATCGCTGTGATCACAAAGCTTAGTCCCGTGGTCATGGAGGCTGAAGTGTTGGTGGAACTCAACTTCCAGCCCAACATCAAAATCCGCTCAGCCCGTCACATCTTCAATGATGACTTATCTCATGCGGGTATTCACTGAATCCTCCTCCACTGACCGCCTCCTCACTGAGGGCGCCCTCATCTACAATCGCCGTATAAGGTGGACCCCTCCCGTTCCCCAGTCCAATCCTACCTATGCAAACGCTGCCTCACATACAACGACCATGTTACCTCTGCTTGCAAGAGCCCCCCTACTTGTCCACACTGCAAAGCTTCCCACTTCCTCAAGAATTGCCCCAACCTCACCTCACCCCCCCTCCTGCAACACGTGTAATGACCCACATCCTACCTACTCCTCGAAGTGTAAATCGAAACCTCCTCCATTCACCCCTGAGCTCACCATCCCTGTCTGTCCTGTTGATGACCCCATCCACCCCAACAACTCGCTTCGCCCTCCACCCACTGCTGAGGACATCATCCGTTTCATCACCACTGTGCTCCAAAACATTCACCCCTTCCAGCTCTCCCACACCCTTTCCCAAATCGCCTTAGCTGCTCGTTCCATCTTCCATCTTACCACCTATGCCACATACTCCCACAACCAGGCCCACTTCACCTTGACCCCCCTCACCACCCTCGTCTAACTCTGTCCTCCCATGGTACAACAACCCTACCGTATCCTGTACCACAATATTTGCTTCCTGCCCACCCACAAACTCCTCTTCCTCCACACCCTCCGTCAGCACAGGGTGGATGCCTTCGTCCTAAATGAAACCTTCCTTCAACCCCATACCTCCATGTCCAAAGCTCCTTAAACCCTTCACCTCACTGATAACCTGTACCCTCTGGCGCGTGGCGGAGTTGCTATAGGCCACCTCAAGCACCTCCCTGTCCAGCCCCAACCTCTCCTTAACAATCTGGCCGAGCATCTCACTCTCAGCATCTTCTTCCCCACCCTTACAGTCACCTGTGCCATCATTTATGTCTGCCCTCGCACCCCCATCCCGTACGATTTCTGGCCCATGTTGACCGCACCTTCTCCACCTACATGATTGCCGCTGACCTCAATATCCACAGCTGTGATCCTGCTGACCTCCAGCGGTGTCATCAGTTTATCACCACCCTCCAGGGAGACCAGGTTCCCCTCCCTCAGCACACCCGAACCTGAATCCAACACCACTCCCAATGTGGTCCTAGCCTCTCACAACCTCCTTGGGCGCACCACCGCAGATGTCCTTGAGCTCATCTGCAGTGACCATGCTCCTGTTCTCCTATCTCCCCGCAACGCTCCTCACCCGGACATCCCTCCTAAACTTGTCCATCATTACTCCCGTGCCAACTGGGATGCCTACCAGGACTCCATTCACACCCAGGTTGACGGCCACGACTTTACCCTCCAATATCCTAATTACATCTCTCCCACTGCTGCCTTCCTGCACCAGACCTTGTCTGACGCCGTCGCCACCCATATCTCCACCAAAGCCATCCACTCTCACCGCCCCAACCTGCCTCCACAGGCCATCCTTCTCCTTCGAGAGTCCCACTGCCTCTACCGCTCTTTTCTCCACACTCGTGACTCGGATACACTTACCTGCTACCGGCAACTACAACAACACATCTGCAACCTGCTTACTGCGAAGAAACGCCGTGCCTGGCCCCACACATTTACACAACTCAACACCACGCTCCCCATGAACTCTTCCAAGTATTGGTCTGCTTTCCACCGCCTTACTGGAAACCGCCCCACCCCCACAGTACACTATCCTCCTTGATGACCGTCCCTTTCCTGATAACCCCAGTAAGGCCAACCACTTTGCCTCTCACCTCTCAGATGTTTTTTTACATCCTAGATGATCCCCACTTTGATTATTCCCTCTTCCCTGACGTCATGGACCATTCGAATACCTCTGTCCCTCGCCTTGCTCCTAGGTTCCAATACTTGGGCCACACACCACCATCTGAACTTAGCACTCCCATCACTACACAGGACATCAGCCTCGCACTCTGCACCAAATGCAACACTGATCCCAGCCACGACTGCATTACCTACCGCCACCTCAAACACTGCCCTCCCTCCTTCCTTTCAGTCCTTGCCACCCTCTACAATGTCATCCATGCCACTGGCTTCTATCCTGACCTGAGGAAATCCTCCTGTATCCCCCTTCTCCAAACCCTACAAGCCTCCATCTGATGCCTCTTCCTATCGTCCTATGTGTCTCACATCGATGTTCAGCAAGCTCTTGGAATTCATCCTTTCCTGGCGCACCCTACACCACCTCCCACAAAACCACCTCCTCCCCCACACCCAATGTGGCTTTCGACCTTCCTTCTCTGCCGACGACCAGCTCCTCTGCCTCACTCATCTCCTCTCCCCCCAGCTTAACTCCCGCCGCTCCGCCATTTTTGTCTCCCTCGATCTCGAAAAGGCCTATGACCATGTCTGGCATCCCAGTCTCCTGTTTAAACTGCAAACCTATACCCTTCCTCTCAACTACATCAGTCTGATGGCCTCCTTCCTCTCCCGCCACACCTCCTATATTACCATCCATAATGCAAATTTCCACACCTTCTACCCGTCTGCAGGTGTGCTCCAGGGCTCTGTCCTCTCCCCTCTACCTCCTATACACGGCAGATATGCCCCAACCTCCCCTCCAGTACACCTCTTGCAATATGCCGATGACACCGCATTCCTCGCCCTCGCTCCTACCCTCCAACAGTCCCAACGCCTTCTCCAGAATCACCTTGACCTTTTTGCCACATGGTGTAACCAGTGGCTCATGAAAATCAATCCTTCCAAGACCCAGGCAATCATCGTAGGTCGCACCACTCGCTCCTTTCGGCTCCTGGATTTCTCCCTTACCATCTGTGCCTGTCTTGTCCACCTCACCCCCACCCTCACCTACCTTGGTTTCACCATTGACCGTCACCTCACCTCGCCCACAGCCACCTCTGACTTCTCAAACTCATCTCTGGCCGGACATGGGGGTTGCACCCCTCTACCATCCTCCACACCTACAAATCCCTAACCTGTCCCATCCTCTGTTATGCCAGTCCCATCTGGATATCTGCCCCCCCCCCCACAAATTCTATAAGTCCCTTCAGATCCTTGAGCATCATGCACTCCGCCTCGCCTTCTGTATACGCCTCCCGTCCCCCACACGGAACCTCTAAGACCTCATTCCTTTCCCCCATCTGCTCCTGTTCCTCGCACATATCCACATACTCTACACCTCCCGCCGCCTTGATCCCCCTCACCCCCTGATTGCTCCTCTCCTCTCCTGTCCCAGCCCCCTGGCACGTCTTCACTGTTGTGTTCCCCCTACCCTCCATCTCTACACCCTTCATCTCCTTTCCCAGGGTGGCTTCCATCAACTGCCCCTCCCAAATGATGCCCTCTCTCTCTCTCCATTCATCCCTCCTATCAACTCTGATCCTCACCCCCCTCCTTTCCTCCATCCTTTTCTTGGGCTCCCTCTCCCCCCTTCCATCCTCTTTTTTCCCCACCTACCCTCTCTCTACCCCCTTCTCTCCTCCGAGTCCTTTTGCATTTCCCTCCTCTGCCTTTTCCCATTCCCTCTCACGTCTGCCCCGCCCCTCCCACCCTTATGAGTCCTCTCCCTCCTTTGTTTCCCCCCCTTTCGTTTTTTCCTCTCCTCCCTCCTTGTTTTCTCCCTCATCTGTCCAGGTCTCCCCCCCTCCCATCTGCCCTATGCCCTAGGCTATGGTTTACAGCAGTGTTTACAGTGAACGTTCAGTGTTGTGTGTCTTTTCCGCAGTGTTGCGAACAGCCATCATACTATCGGTGGGTGTGATTTTAATTCTCTTGCGAACAGAAACCAGACTGTCGCCATGTTTTTTTAACTGTCTGTCTACTATGTTACCTGTCTGCATCCTGTGTATTTTTATTCGCTTTGCCAACCTTTTGCTTTATGTATTAACTTTCCCCAATTTTCCGCCGTTTTACAATTTAAGTCCCCGTTTTATCGCCTGCTTTCGTTGTTTCTTAACTTCTCCTTACATTTTAAAAAGTCTGTAGGCTGCAGAGGACCGTAATAAGCTGCTGCCATCCCGCCCCCAGTTTGTGGGGAATCGATATCCAATTAAGGAAAGAAAAAAAAATGACTTGACATATTCTTCCCTCTGCTATCACAGTATTCCACAGTCATCTCGCCGGCCGGAGTGGCCGAGAGGTTCCAGGCGCTACAGTCTGGAACCGCGCGACCGCTACGGTCGCAGGTTCGAATCCTGCCTCGGGCATGGATGTGTGTGATGTTCTTAGGTTGATTACGTTTAAGTAGTTCTACGTTCTAGGAGATTGATGACCTCAGAAGTTAAGTCGCATAGTGCTCAGAGCCATTTCAACCATTTGAACCACAGTCATCTCCTTTGCACATGCCGTAACACAAACACATACCTTATAAGCCTGAGGCCCAAGGTGAACCTATCACACATTCCCAACTAGTACTAAGTATAATTCTTGGCTAATAATTGCTCCCACATAATACAAAATAAAAGTGAGAGGCAATCAGCGATGGGTGGACATGTCTCATAAGTTTTTCTTGTTGGTGTTACCACTGTGTCCTAGAAAGAGAGGTGCAATTGGCCAGATGTTAAAAAACCCGATCGCCATAAGTGCTGTATGTTACTGTCACAAGCGGTCTTGGTTCTACAGGTGGCTTAAAAGCTAAACTGGCTTTATAAATCGAGAAATGGCATTACTACCGAATGAATTAGTTTTTCAGAACAAATACCGTGACGGTGATCGTAGGAGTGTGTATTATCAGACCAGCAGTCCACTTACACGTAACCCACGATGCAAACTCGTCATAAAATCGCACAATTTTGAAAGTGTTTCGCCTAAGGAGAGTGGTATGAAACCGCTATCTGCAACTCCCTCACGTCGCTAGACATTTCTCCAGTATGTGTAATATATTCTGTCTCCATACCATGTCAGAGGTTCTGTGGTATATCCACTGAGCTATAGGGGATGACTGATTGAGAAGGATCACAGACAGTAGTAGATGGTGTGCCGATTGAGGACGTAAGAAATGTACACCAGCTTTTCAGATCTCTAGTCTTATGCTATCCGCTAGAAATGATGTCTATGATTTGAAATCAAGTCCTTCCATTCAACCACATACCTGCGTAGGAACTCAACCTCAAGAATCAGATCTCTGTCACTCCCATATCTCAAAACGAGTCACCTTTCTCGAACCTATCTGCTACAGTAAAATTCCACTGTGGTTTTAGTCAGTCCCTTCGCATCCTGCAACTGCTCCCATTTCTGCAGCTTTGTGCGTGTGATCGTTCCAATTTAAGTCAGAACTGAGCATAAGTCGGAGAACGCCATATCCAGCACCTACTGCAACCCGTGTAGAACCAGAATAACCTGAGTTAGTGCAACACGACAGTGATGCGACCATTTGGTGAAAATGCGTGCATTGTGTTACGTCTACAAACTAGATACAGATACTACACTCCGAAGCAGATCCACATCCAATCTATTAGCCCAACATGCTATCATCGTTATTCTGTACCTTCCAACAGAGAAAAATTACGAACTGTAAAAGCTCCACTAACTTCATTCAATATATAACTCACCTAGGCGCCGTTGCTAGCGCGATGACGAATAGCTGCGTTATGGGATGGCACAGAGAGGGACTTGTTGCGATGCTTCCCAGAATAGTATTCCTAACGGGACACCCTGTGCGCCATCGAATTTACCTATCATACTGCCACTGCTGCCTAGGCGGGACGATCCTATTAAATATACAGCTTTTGATCCATTGCAGAGGGCAGTTTAAGGTTTCATCAGCCATACTATAGGAGGATGACCGTATCCCACAGACAATACTTAAGTCGCAAGAGACACGTCCTGTACCCTGAGTCATTGTTTGAAACATTGTTTTCTAACACGCTTTGCACACTGCCATAGTTTTTGATTTTCTGCCGCGACTTTGAGGTATGTATCAGGTTCTAAACTGACATTCAGACGTTCTGATCCACGACCTCTCACAGAAAACTAGACATCGCAACATGTAAATCATGTAATTACTGAGGCCAACATTACACGCTACACATTACTGAGGCTACCATAACACGCTACACACACACACATACACACACACACACACATACACACATACACACACACAAACAGTGGATGATTTTAAATAAAAGAGAGTTACAACATAAGTAAATGGGAGGAATTTTTGCAGTGTTATGGATGATTTCCAGACTACAGTCCGAAAGTGATTCACATTTAAACTCTACATTTAAACTCATCTGTCATAGTCACGGAATAGCTGATGACTCTACATTCCGTTTCGACTGATTCATCATATTGCAGTCATGTACGCGATCACTGTTTCGGTGCTATCCACCCCAGAAGGTGCTGACCATCCACCAAAACTTTTTCTCCAACTCAAACAAGCAATATCAGCCAATCATTATGCGGTAACCAACAGCTTGCCAGTGCACAGATGAGATGGAAAAGACACCATCGATGTACTCTAATAATAAGCATCACTGTAGATAGTGCGAGCAATTTTACAGTAATTTCAACCCTGACCAATGATGTGAGAGCATGTTTCTCAATTTCAGTATCATTGCTAAAACACCCATTCTCCACTTTGCGAGAATCATTGTGAATGTAGTTAGACGACTGTGCAGTACATACATTCATTGTTAATTCTCGAACACATACATCATCAAAGTATATCAGACAGCGCTCTACATATCTCGAACACATCGAGTACAGTGCTCAATTTACGATCTATTTCTCTGCGTATGGGAGTCACGGAGTATTCTCGCTCTCTTAGGGTAAGATCTGAGAGTGAAAGACCCTCCTCACACCGTTACCGATTTGATCTGCAACCGACCAGAAGAGACCAGAAGAAGACCACTACACTCCATGTCTCGTGAATGAATGGAGCTTGCCGAGTACTCTCCCTTCGAAGTGCACTAGATTTCTCGAGATGTACCCATGTTCAGGAGGTTAGTACTCCTTACCGATGTGTGGTAACAGATTTGAAAGTGACGTGATGTAATAGTAGAAAGAAAGAAAAGATGGATGGTGCTTCGATAGGAGTCTCTACATAGCGGTGGGAACGTTTGTGTCATGACGTCATGGTTTCGCCGCCGCCGATCATACATCGATAAGCAAATCGAATGACTGTACGCTTCCGCCACAGGCGGCGCATGTGTAAGCATATTTCTTTGCCGCCGACCAGAGTCTGCGATCCGCATGCGCAGTACCGCCGCGGTGGAGCTTATAAGGCCGCACTTGGCATCTTGTCGTCAGTCTTCTGACTCACTCTGAGGATGGACGGACGATACGCGGCCGAAATATCAGTGGAGGAAATTTTATTTGCGCGGCTGCATGACCAAAATTTAATGGACTACTCATTACGCCGCGAGAAGTTGAAAATGCACATAAAGCACCTAGTTTTCTGGAGGATAGTATATTATTAAACAATCGTCTTACGCGCAGGGTAATGTTTTGGCAATTCAACTATCGAATAAGATAAATACATTACTGGCCATTAAAATTGCTACACCAAGAAGAAATGCAGATGATAAACGGGTATTCATTGGACAAATGTAACATACTAGGACTGACATGTGATTACATTTTCACGCAATTTGGGTGCATAGATCCTGAGAAATCAGTACCCAGAACAACCACCTCTGGCCATAGTAACGGCCTTGATACGCCTGGGCATTGAGTCAAACAGAGCTTAGATGGCGTGTGCAGGTACAGCTACCCATGCAGCTTCAACACGATACCACAGTTCATCACGAGTAGTGACTGGCCTATTGTGACGAGCCAGTTGCTCCGCCACCACTGACCAGACTTTTTCAATTGGTGAGAGATCTGGAGAATGTGCTGGCCAGGGCAGCAGTCGAACGTTTTCTGTGTCCAGGAACGCCCGTACAGGACCTGCAATATGCAGTCGTGCATTATCCTGCTGAAATGTACGGCGCCGGCCGCGGTGGTCTCGCGGTTATAGCGCTCAGTCCGGAACCGCGCGACTGCTACGGTCGCAGGTTCGAATCCTGCCCCGGGCATGGATGTGTGTGAAGTCCTTAGGTTAGTTAGGTTGAAGTAGTTCTACGTTCTAGGGGACTGATGACCACAGAAGTTAAGTCCCATAGTGCTCAGAGCCATTTGAACCATTTTGTACGGTTTCGTAGAGATCGAATGAAGGGTAGAGCCACGGGTCGTAACACATCTGAAATGTAACGTCCACTGTTCAAAGTGCCATCAATGCGAACAAGTGGTGACCGAGACGTGTAAGCAATGGCACCCCATACCATCACGACGGGTGATACGCCAGTATGGCGATGACGAATACACGCTTCCAATGTGCATTGATCGCGATGTCGCCAAACACGAATGCGACCATCATGATGCTGTAAACAGAACCTGGATTCATCCGAAAAAATGACGTTTTGCCATTCGTGCACCCAGGTTCGTCATTGAGCACGGCATCGCAGACGCTCCTGTCTGTGACGCAGCGTCAAGGGTAACCGCTGCCATGGTCTCCGAGCTGATAGTCCATGCTGCTGCAAACGTCGACGAACTGTTCGTACAGATGCCAGTTGTCTTGAAAACGACCCAATCTGTTGATTCAGGTATCGAGACGTGGCTGCACGATCCGTTACAGCCATGCGGATAAGATGCCTGTCATCTCGACAGTGCTAGTGATACGAGGCCGTTGGGATTCAGCATGGCGTTCCGTATTACCCTCCTGAACCCACCGATTCCATATTCTGCTAACAGTCATTGGATCTCGACCAACGCGAGCAGCCATGTCGCGATACGATAAACCGCAACCGCTATAGGTTACAATCCGACCTTTATCATTGTCGGAAACGTGGTGGTACGCATTTCTCCTCCTTACACGAGGCATCACAACAGTGCTTCACCAGGCAACGCTGGTCAACTGCTGTTACTGTATGAGAAATCGGTTGGAAACTTTCCTCATGTCAGCACGATGTAGGTGTCGCCACCGTCGCCAACGTTGTGCGAATGCTCTGAAAAGCTAATAATTTGCATATCACAGCATCTTCTTCCTTTCGGTTAAGCTTCTCGTCTGTAGCTCGTCATCTTCGTGGTGTAGCAATTTTAATGGCCAGTAGTGTGAAAGGAACCGAAAATTGCATAGCTGACGCACTGTCACTAACTGTTGGGAGAGGGGGCAGTGATGAGGAACAAGTAAATGAAGAGTTTCGACTCTTATATATGAAAGGAGTAGAAGGGGAAAAGAGAGATTCGTGCTGTCTGAATGTACATGCGACGAGCGCAAAATGACGACCCTGAACTGAAAAATAAAAACAGATGTTGGCAGCAAGGATTACAAAAATATAACCCGATACTATAAAATAATGAAGAGGGTTCTGTTCCGAAGAAGAGGCGAGGAAATGGATTAATGGAGACTGTGCTTTCGGGAAAAGTACGTTGAGCAGCTGATAGACTACGTCCACTTACGTTATGAGCATTACGGGGACAAACGTATGTAGAAATCATTGAGGAGTATCTGCACGTAAGCTATCAAGCCAGACCAGTGTGCTCTCCGTTGGCCACTTGTGACAAATGCCAGTGGATGAAACTTCGAACTACCTGGGACAGAGCTGGTAAACCATTGGCTGTAGACAGTTTCGGGGCACTCCCAACTGATCATGGTGGTATGAGAAATGCAAAACACACGGAGAGTTTTAAATCCATGGCTTTTGTGCCACACTTGGGAAGCTTATCGTCAAAAACAGGAGAGATCTTCAGTAAATACAAAGTGAGTTTTCGCCCTTCACCAAAGACGGCAGCACTCCTGGGTTCCGTTCAAGATGATTTAGTTTTTCGGTAGCCTGGGTTTTAATAGGTCCTCTTTGAGTGTGGCGGTACAGACGACATGTAGAGTCCAGAAGAGATGCACAGAGCATCGCAGGTACACCCAGCGCTTACAAACTTATAAATCTGCTGTGGCAAATTTACACTGGGCACTCTATGGTGAACAATAACGTCGAAATTTTAGCCTCAACTTCATCTTTCTGGGACTCAACAGTGAAAGAAGCAATTGAAATTCGGATGGCGACGACTTGAATTAATAGAGATAGCGGCTTCAGCTTGAACAAGTCATGGAACCAAGCATTTATTGTAATAATTTCACAAAAACATCGCGACGGTGCAGCTCGCAGTGATACATCGATATCACCGTGTGGATCGACTGCGCAGCCATAGATCTAGTTCCATACGTATGTCATGCCTCTTTGCTGCGACCAACGTCTCTGGTGCCTTGTGTATCTGTGGCCGCATGCGGAGTGGTGCGGTCTGCGAGTTTAAAATGGGCGGAGCAATTGCTGAAGCATCAGTCACCTCGGCTCACTCTGAAGGTGGCTGATCGGTATAAAGCCGAAATATTACAAGAAGAAGCCACATTTACGCGGCCGCACGTCCGAAATTTAATGGAACAATCTTTGCACCTCGAGTATATGAAGGTGCACATGTAAGTTAAATATTTGCGATTATATTACGTAGGTCAATTATATAATGTATGTTATTTTGCAAGGTTTCCGAATGGATTCATGGACGTAAAATTCTGGGGATAAATGGTATTCTAGTGCAAATAAGATTGAGCATTTGCTAAATTTATTTCAATTAAAACTGAAATTTAAAAGGGCGGTTTCTGCACAGAGTAGTATTAGTTCCAAAGTTTCTAAGCGCGGTATGACTGTAGAGAAATGATAAAATGTTAGTTGATTTACGGTAACGCACAAATTTCATAGCACAAAAGACGTGTTTTATAGTGGGAACATGGACAGAGTGATCGAAATGTCGAGTTGAATCAAGTGTTTTGCCTATGCCATAAATCAGGTTTTGCATGCTATCTTGCCTGTGAATGTATCGATTCCACGGGGGAAGACGCTTAGTGCCTGGTCTATGGGGATTTGGGAAGTCATATGACGATTGGTAACTAAACCGCAGTCGTATTTCGATAGCTATCATTCTTCAGCATTGAAGGAGACTGCGGATTGATGCAAGGTTCCGCACTGTACATAGCCAAAGATCTGATTAATTTCGGCAAAGGCGGCTGGACTGTGAACCATCTAAGCTTCGATGTCAGAACAGCGATCGTGTGCTGTGTCTGTGAAAGTGAAGTGGTACGGTGCAGTGATCAAAGCAAAAGATGCTATCAAATGAGCGCAAAGGCACAAAAAACTTTTGAAGAGAGCGAGCTGACTCGAGAGTTTGTTTAAATACACTCCTGGAAATGGAAAAAAGAACACATTGACACCGGTGAGTCAGACCCACCATACTTGCTCCGGACACTGCGAGAGGGCTGTACAAGCAATGATCACACGCATGGCACAACGGACACACCAGGAACCGCGGTGTTGGCCGTCGAATGGCGCTAGCTCGGCAGCATTTGTGCACCGCCGCCATCAGTGTCAGCCAGTTTGCCGTGGCATACGGAGCTCCATCGCAGTCTTTAACACTGGTAGCATGCCGCGACAGCGTGGACGTGAACCGTATGTGCAGTTGACGGACTTTGAGCGAGGGCGTATAGTGGGCATGCGAGAGGCTGGGTGGACGTACCACCGAATTGCTCAACACGTGGGGCGTGAGGTCTCCACAGTACATCGATGTTGTCGCCAGTGGTCGGCGGAAGGTGCACGTGCCCGTCGACCTGGGACCGGACCGCAGCGACGCACGGATGCACGCCAAGACCGTAGGATCCTACGCAGTGCCGTAGGGGACCGCACCGCCACTTCCCAGCAAATTAGGGACACTGTTGCTCCTGGGGTATCGGCGAGGACCATTCGCAACCGTCTCCATGAAGCTGGGCTACGGTCCCGCACACCGTTAGGCCGTCTTCCGCTCACGCCCCAACATCGTGCAGCCCGCCTCCAGTGGTGTCGCGACAGGCGTGAATGGAGGGACGAATGGAGACGTGTCGTCTTCAGCGATGAGAGTCGCTTCTGCCTTGGTGCCAATGATGGTCGTATGCGTGTTTGGCGCCTTGCAGGTGAGCACCACAATCAGGACTGCATACGACCGAGGCACACAGGGCCAACACCCGGCATCATGGTGTGGGGAGCGATCTCCTACACTAGCCGTACACCTCTGGTGATCGTCGAGGGGACACTGAATAGTGCACGGTACATCCAAACCGTCATCGAACCCATCGTTTTACCATTCCTAGACCGGCAAGGGAACTTGCTGTTCCAACAGGACAATGCACGTCCGCATGTATCCCGTGCCACCCAACGTGCTCTAGAAGGTGTAAGTCAACTACCCTGGCCAGCAAGATCTCCGGATCTGTCCCCCATTGAGCATGTTTGGGACTGGATGAAGCGTCGTCTCACGCGGTCTGCATGTCCAGCACGAACGCTGGTCCAACGGAGGCGCCAGGTGGAAATGGCATGGCAAGCCGTTCCACAGGACTACATCCAGCATCTCTACGATCGTCTCCATGGGAGAATAGCAGCCTGCATTGCTGCGAAAGGTGGATATACACTGTACTAGTGCCGACATTGTGCATGCTCTGTTGCCTGTGTCTATGTGCCTGTGGTTCTGTCAGTGTGATCATGTGATGTATCTGACCCCAGGAATGTGTCAATAAAGTTTACCCTTCCTGGGACAATGAATTCACGGTGTTCTTATTTCAATTTCCAGGAGTGTATATGTGCATATTTTACATTTAATTAACATGCCATAAGTTTATAATTTGTGTTACAGTTAGAAAATTTAAGCTGAAAATACGTTGTATCGTTGGAAGCACATGCTGTTTCATACGTCACCACAAAGATACTTGCTCTGTTTTTCTGACATGAAAGTAGGCTATTCCATTTTGGATGTCACATATGTATTTACTATACTGAAGCGCCAAAGAAACTGGTATAGTCATACATATTGAAGTACAGAGATATGTAACCCGGCAGAATACGGCGCTGCGGTCTGAAACCCCTATACAAGACAACTGTCTGGCGCAGTTGTAAGATCGGTTACTGCTGCTACAGTGGCACGTTATCAAGATTTAAATGAGTTGGAACGTGGTGTTATAGTCGGTGCACGACCGGTGAGACACAGCATCTCCGAGTTAGCGATGGAGTGGCGATTTTCATGTACTACCATCCCACGAGTGTACCGTGACTATCAGGAATCCGGTAAAACATCAAACTCCGACATCGCTACAGCCGGAAAAAGACCCTGCAAGAACGGGACCAACAATGACTGAAGTGCATCGTTCAACGTGATAGACGTGCAATCCTTCCACAGATTGATGCAGATTTCAATGTTGGGCTGTCAACAAGAGTCAGAGTGCGAACCATTCAACGAAACATCATCGATATGGGCGTTCGGAGCCGAAGGCCCACTCATGTACCCTTGATGACTCCACGACACTAAGCTTTACTCGTCCCCTGGGCCCATTAACATCGACATTGGACTGTTGATGACTGGAAACATGTTGCCTGGTCGGACGAGTTTCGTTTCGAATTGTATCGAGTGGATGGACGTGCACAGATATTGAGACAACCTCCAGAATGCACGGACATTGGCTGCCAGTAGGGGACTATTCAAGATGGTGGAGGCTCTGTAATGGTGTGGGGCCTGTGCAGTTGGAGTGATATGGGACCCTTAATACTTTTAGATACGACTCCGACAGGTGACACGTACGTAAGCGTCCTATCTGATCACCTGCATCCGTTCATGTCTATTATGAAGCCCGACAAACTTGGGCAATACCAGCAGGACAATGCGACACTCCACATGACCTGGAACACTCTTCTGATTTTAAACACTGCCGCTGGCCACAAACTCCCCAGACAAGAACATTATTAAGCATATGTGGGATGTGTGCAACGTGCTGTTCAGAAGAGATCTCCACTTCCCGAACTCTTACGGATTTATGGACAGCCCTGCTGGATTCTGGTGTCAATTCCCTCCAGCACTACTTCAGACATATACTTTTCTCCGCATTTACACAGTACATGGATACAACACCAATACCTCACATTTTGTCGTACTTAATGAACAGTTTACTATTTTGCCAGCAACTTTATTTTAATGTTGTCTGAAAGTGCTGTTAAAAAGCTGTGTTAATTTAAGGTGATCAGCCATATGTGTTAGTGACACCACAATTGAAAAGAAACCAAAAGGCTCTTCTGTCAAGAATGCATAAATAATTGTTTATAAAAATGTTTAACGACCATCTGTTGTCACTCATTGTGAGCACACTTGCACAAGAATGTTGTCTTATTAATTTATAAACCAACTATTTACTTATATTTATTGTAAATGAGCTGAATGTAACTGAAAGTTTATGATATTTCTTTATTTTAAATACTCTTGCAATGAATATGGTTGGGCCAGAAAGTGGTCAAGATGAGCGAAATCATGTCTGTAGCACGTACGAACGATGTATTTTTATTGGAGATTGCCACCAGCCAATGGATAAGCAGACAGTAGAGGAACACTACGGAAGTCAAGTGGAGACTGAGGGAGCGATTCTTGACTCTTTGTGTCAAGTGCTGGAAGAAGGCACACCTGCCTATGGTAATGTGAGTGATTCAGTCATATAGGTGATCGATTCTGGGTTTTGAACGGCAGCTACAATACTGTAATTTTTGAAGGGACTCTTAACTCCCGAGAGATCTGAATGAGCTCCACCTGCATTACGGAACTGAGAAAAAAAAATAGTTCAAATGGCTTTGAGCACTATGCGACTTATCTTCTGAGGTCATAAGTAGCCTAGAACTTAGAACTAACTAAACCTAACTGACCTAAGGACATCACACACATTCATGCCCGAGGCAGGATTCGAACCTGCGACCGTAGCGATTGCTCGGCTCCAGACTGTAGCGCCTAGAACCGCACGGCCACTCCGGCTGGCGGAACTGAGAACAGACAGAGTACGAGTTACTGTTTTTTATACCATGTATGTAAATTTGTGAATCATCATGTTGAACTCTGAAGTGCTTTGAGCTGGTGAATAATTCGTACATTGTGATTACGAAATGGACTTAGTTTTTGTGTATCTTTGATTACAGTATAGTTTGGGGATTTTGCTATCATTCTCGTAACGTTCTCAACGTAACTTTACTGTATTAGATAAGGGTATTTTGTGTCTGTATTTTAAATGAATATCGTTTCACCGATTCCCGTCCTTGAATAAACGTTATTCATTAAAATTCTCAGTCTTCTACATCAATTGCAGACGTGAGTGTCCGCCTGCTTAGCTGAGTAGTATTGTGTTTGCCTTCATGCAGCGGGCCCGGGATCGATTCCCGGTCGGGTTGGAGATTTTCTCCGCTCGTGAAATTTGTGTTGTGATGTCCTGATCATCATCTCATTATCACCGACGCGCTAGTCGCCCAATGTGGCGTCACCTGGAATAAGACTTGCAACCCGGTGGCCGATCATTTCATTTTGCAGACATTAGAATTGAACCCTTGTTCAGCTACAGGATATTCTTTGAAATGAATTAGATGCGGAGCATGAAAGCAGACGTGCGAGGCCCGACCCCACGACTACACCGAGTTATCCCTTTTAAGCAGAGCCGTTCATAGCCCTAAGGAAAGAGTAACCTCTGGTAAAGACGCAGTTGGTTTGCTCGTATGCATTGTTATTTGGAAGAGCAACTCAGCAACAGTAACCTTTAGGTACGGTCACAATGTTCCCAAAAGACTGTGGAATTTTTGTGGATGACAATGCGCCATGTCACCAGGCTACAATTGTTCGCCTTTGGTTGAATAACATTCTGGACAGGTCGATACAATGATTTGGCCAGACAGATCGCCCAACAAGAATCCCATCGAACATTTATGGGACATAATCGACAGGTTAGTTCGTGCACAGAATCTTGCACAGGCAACACTTTCCCTGTAGTGGAAGGTATAGAGGCAGGAGACCTACAACGACTTCTTGATTCCATGCCGCATCGAATTGCTGCACTGCACCGGGCAAAGTGAAGTCAGATATTGGGATGTATCTCAGGACTTTGTCACCTCAGTGTAGTTACCTACCTAGACAAGGGTCACCCAACGTTTTTTTTTTTTTTTTTAGTCTACCAGATGTATCACTGTTACCTGGGCACTTTCAGTAGAAGCTAATAACACGACATATAATTCGTGTTGGGCAGATGTGGTTCGGTGTCATGTAAACTGTGCCCAGTGAAATTTGAGCCCACTTGTCCTGCTGTCAGAACTGTACAACTTGACCCACAGCTAGTAGAGATGTGTGCTCTTACGTGTTATTTTCCAGTAACTGCTGATGAAAACGACTGGAGGTGCTCGAAAGAGATCTGTCATGCCAAAAGTTTCACAATCGGAAATTTTCATAATGTAGGATGAGTCACATAAGACGTAACATCCCTTTCACTTCGTGAACGGCTACACATATAGAAACGCGATTTTCGGCAAATATTAGAGCGCCGAATACACCGTGTTTTTTTGTTTTTTTGTTTTGTTTTGTTTGGTTAATATACGAGGGTGAGTCAAATGAAAACCTCAAATATTTTTTTTAAATATTATTTATTTATTGTGCAGAAGTGGTACAAAGCTGTATCACTTTTCAACATAATCTCCCCCCCCCCCCCCCCCCCCCCCCCCCCGCTCAATGCAAGTACTCCAGCTCTTACAAAGTGCGCATAAATTCCTTTACAATAATATTCTTTTGGTAGTCCGTAGTCCGCGCAACCACTCATGCGCCGCGTGGCGTACCTCTTCATCAGAACGGAACTTCTTTCCTCCAATTGCGTCTTTGAGTGGTCCAAACATACGGAAATCACTTGGGGCAAGGTGTGGATTGCTCGCTCTCTTCGTTTCCGGTTGGTGGAAGTGAACCCAGGTTCCGTCCCCAGTAACGATTGTTGCAAGGAAGCCATCATCTTCTCGTTCAAAGCTCCAAAGAAGTTCTTCACAAGCATCAACACGTCGTTCTCTCATTTCAGGAGTCAGCTGCCGTGGCACCCATCTTGCAGGCACTTTGTGAAACTCGAGCACATCGTGCCCTATGTGGTGTGCTGGCCCATGACTAATCTGTAAACATGCTGCAATGTCATTCAGTGTCACTCGGCGGTTTTCCTTCTCTGTGGCCTCAACCGCTGCAATGTTCTGTGGAGTCACAACTCATTGTGCCTGACCTGGACGAGGAGCATCTCCCACTGAAATCACACCATTTGCGAACTTCCTACTCCATTCATAGACTTGCTGCTGTGACAAACATGCATCACCGTACTGAACCTTCATTCGTCGATGAATTTCAACAGGTTTCACACCTTCACTACGCAAAACCGAATAACAGAACGCTGTTCTTCCCTGGTGCAAGTCGCAAGTGGGGCGGCTATCTTTACACTGATACTGCGACGGTATGTGTGCATCTGCAATATGCTGCCACCAACAGGCCATTCTGCACTCTGTTTGTAACAGGCTTACCAACTTACAGGATAACGCACGAAATTTCGATTTGTTATTACAAATTTAAGGTTTTCATTTGACTCACCCTCGTATTTAGCGTTGGTATTAACGGAGATATTGAAGCAAATACGTTTTTCTAAATGGAACGGTATACTCTTTATAACAGATTTGGACTGCTTTTGAAAAGAAGACAATTATAGCGTTTGTTAATGTTGACGATAAAGGTCATAGAATTTGAGAGCACGATGGCTAGGAATCGGCATTAGAAGTGCAAACACCGCCAGCCGGGTTCTCGTGGTACGCTATGCCAGAACGTCAATACATTTTCCTCTTTACTTGTCCGCACTGCAGGTCGCTAATTTCTGCTTCAACATCCGTTCCGTGCAGACGTACACCAATGAGGAGAAGTTAGATGAAACCACATTTTTATGGTGAATGTAAAAGAAATGCCGTAATAACGGCATAGCAGTATAGGGATATCTGACCGGATCGCCAATATCCGACGCGCCAGGCAATTACATGAATTATTAAGACGCTAGTGCTGACAGACCGCTTGAAGGTCAAAAACAGGACAAGAAAGAAGACTGCACCTGAGAAAGAACACGAAGAAGCTGCTCTGGCTACGAGGCTAATGAATCCGCAGACATATTGCCAAGGAATATGGACGGGCGTAATTCGCATCCTCCATCTACAGAATTTCCATTCCTATCCTCTGTCAGCACATCAGGCACTCGATGATCGTGATTTGGAACGTCGGAAATAATTTTGTGGTTTGTCCTCCAGCAACTGAGAGACGACCCTACTTTTGTCCAACGTCTGCTCGTTAACGATGAAGCAACCTTTACTAACCACGTTAATCTAAATTACAATAATGTGCACCTCCGTGAAGACAAAAATCCACTTTGGCTTCGTCAGTGCAACATCAACGGCCGTGGAGGTAGGGTGCGGCATCATAGGAAATTACCAGGGTTGCCTAGAAAGTAATTCACCGCATTTTTTCTTCAGCAATTCTGTATTGAACATACTGAGAATTGCGCACACGAAAGAACGGTGTTATATCTACACACTATTTTTCCACGTAATCTCCATCCAGTTATATGGTCTTCCTCCAGCGCGGAACAAGGGCGTGTATGCCCTGTCGGTACCAATCCTTGTCCTGGTGGCGGACCCAGTACTTCCCAGTGTGAATCTCCTCCTCATCGTCCTCAAAATGTCTTCCACGAATGTCATCCTTTAATGGTCCAAGCAAGTGGAAGTCGAGGAGTGTGTCAGGTGTGACAGCCACGGATGGTCTCTTCGACCACTGCAAATCGTGGAGCTCCGCCGAACCGCCTTCTGATGACCTCACCCTCCGTGCCCAGCGAATAACTACACCTCTGTCGACAACAGATGCTCCATAGACTTTTCAGAAGCGTCTGTGAATATTCCCCACAGTTTCTTTCTCTTAGTGAGAAATTCAATGACAGAACGTTGCTTGTAACATACATCACCTAAAGACTCCATTTTGAAACTGTCCTGAAGCTCCGCTATCTGTCGGAAGTGACGGAAAATTGCCGCGCTCACTCAGGAAAAAAAAATGCGGTGCATTACTTTCTGGGCAACCCTCTTACATTGTCGGATCTTACTTCATTTCAGGCGTTCTAAGTCGACATTCGTACTTACACTTTCTGACGAACAACGTGCCAGTTCTTCTACAAAAGGCACCGCTGGATATTCAGCAGTGTACGTGGCTGCAACACGTCAGTTGTCCAGCTCACTCATCGCGTGTTGCAACGCAAATGGTGAATAAGAACTTTCCTGGATGCTGGATAGGACGAAATTCTGTGTCAAATGGCCAGCGAGGTCCCCCGATTTGACTCCTCTCGATTTCTTTCTTTCGGGAGCACTCAAAGATGCAGTTCATGACGAATCTCCAACTATACCAGACGATATCTGTCGTTGAATCGTCAGTGCATGTTCTACCATATCATCCAGAGTAATTACATCTGTTCATCTTTCTTTCGAACGGCGATTGCAAATGTGTTTTTCAGCCCACTGTCAACAATTTGAACACATGCTTAAATAAAGGATAACGTTATGTTTTTGGAAGGTAAAAATATATTATGTGGTTTGGATGGTTACCAAAATCATTATTAATAAATTGTTCATTTCAGTTAAGTGTATACGAAATTGCATTTCTATGTCAAATCATTTGACAGCGAGTGTTGCGTGGATGGTAAAACTGTCATTAGGCGCTTATGTTCAGCATGAAACTACATTTCGTTAAGAAGAATTTTTATTTTGCAGTGTACAGATGGTCGTCAAAGTATTTTTAGTAAAATATTTAGCTCAACGAATGTATCCCATTTGATATAATTTAAGCACTGTGGGTAGGGACAGTATTTTACCTCTAAGAAACATAGAGCCACGTACAGGAAAAAAGCGGTTAAAGCCTCCTCCTAACATTTAGGTATTTAATACAGTAGTTGCTTTATGCACCATATAACACCTCTTCCGCTTTTGAAGAATGAACGGTTGATTTCTCTCTATCAGATCACGTAAATCTGGGAGGATACTCAAACGTCAAACAGTCTCCTAAGCCCTTTGTGATACGCTAAATCCTAGCCTATGTCGTATTTCCAGATGCAGCATTCGTAGGTGAACCTGCCTCAAGGTCGCAAGTTGGTTCAAGGGATTATTAAGCTTTATTCTCGTAGCGCAGGCATAGTTTAACGGTATCCAACGCAGCCTGGTCCGAGACGCCTGTTTGGATGCGTTTGCACGGCAAATGCCGTTTCCGACCACCGTGCTCTCAAAATCTAGGACATTTCTCCAACTTTTTTACTGCAGCTTTCCAGCTTAACATTATCAAACGCTATATCAATGTAACTATCTTCTCAAAAGCTATCGAGTGCAGTTAGAAAAAGTATGCAGTTCCGTTTTAAAAAGTTTGTTGTTGTTGTTGTTGTTGTGGTCTTCAGTCCTGAGACTGGTTTGATGCAGCTCTCCATGCTACTCTATCCTGTGCAAGCTTCTTCATCTCCCTGTACCTACTGCAGCCTACATCCTTCTGAACCTGCTTAGTGTATTCATCTCTTGGTCTCCCTCTACGGTTTTTACCCCCCACGCTGCCCTCCAATACTAAATTGGTGATCCCTTGATGCCTCAGAACATGTCCTACCAACCGATCCCTTCTTCTAATCAAATTGTGCCACAAACTCCTCTTCTCCCCAATTCTATTCAATACCTCCTCATTAGTTACGTGATGTACCCATCTAATCTTCAGCATTCTTCTGTAGCACCACATTTCGAAAGCTTCTATTCTCTTCTTGTCCAAACTAGTTATCGTCCATGTTTCAGTTCCATACATGGCTACACTCCATACAAATACTTTCAGAAACGACTTCCTGACACTTAAATCTATACTCGATGTTAACAAATTTCTCTTCTTCATAAATTCTTTCCTTGCCATTGCCAGTCTACATTTTATATCCTCTCTACTTCGACCATCATCAGTTATTTTGCTCCCCAAATAGCAAAACTCCTTTACTACTTTAAAACTCTCATTTCCTAATCTAATTCCCGGAGGATCACCCGACTTAATTCGACTACATTCCATTATCCTCGTTTTGCTTTTGTTGATGTTCATCTGATACCCTCCTTTCAAGACACTGTCCATTCCGTTCAACTGCTCTTCCAAGTCCTTTGCTGTCTCTGACAGAATTACAATGTCATCGGCGAACCTCAAAGTTTTTATTTCTTCTCCATGGACTTTAATATCTCCTCCGAACTTTTCTTTTGTTTCCTTTACTGCTTGCTCAATATACAGATTGAATAGCATCGGGGAGAGGCTACAACCCTGTCTCACTCCCTTCCCAACCACTGCTTCCCTTTCATACCCCTCGACTCTTATAACTGCCATCTGGTTTCTGTACAAATTGTAAATAGCCTTTCGCTCCCTGTATTTTACCCCTGCCACCTTCAGAATTTGAAAGGGAGTATTCCAGTCAACATTGTCAAAAGCTTTCTCTTAGTCTACAAATGCTAGAAACGTAGGTTTGCCTTTCCTTATTCTAGCTTCTAAGATACGTCGTAGGGTCAGTATTGCATCACGTGTTCCAACATTTCTACGGAATCCAAACTGATCTTCCCCCAGGTCGGCTTCTACCAGTCTTTCCATTCGTCTGTAAAGAATACGCGTTAGTATCTTGCAGCTGTGACTTATTAAACTGATAATTCGGTAATTTTTACATCTGTCAACACCTGCTTTCTTTGAGACTGGAATTATTATATTCTTCTTGAAGTCTGAAGGAATTTCGCCTGTCTCATACATCTTGGTCACCAGATGGTAGAGTTTTGTCAGGACTGGCTCTCCCAGGGCCGTCAGTAGTTCTAATGTAATGTTCTCTACTCGACTCAGGTCTTTCAGTGCTCTGTCAAACTCTTCACGCAGTATCGTATCTCCCATTTCATCTTCATCTACATCCTCTTCCATTTCCATAATATTGTCCTCAAGAACATCGCCCCTGTTTAGACCCTCTATATACTCCTTCCACCTTTCTGCTTTCCCTTTTTTGCTTAGAACTGGGTTTCCATCTGAGCTCTTGATATTCATACAAGTGGTTCTCTTTTCTCCAAAGGTCTCTTTAATTTCCCTGTAGGCAGTATCTATCTTATCACTAGTGAGATAAGCATCTACATCCTTACATTTGTCCTCTAGCCATACCTGCTTAGCCATTTTGCACTTCCTGTCGATCTCATTTTTGAGTCGTTTGTATTCCTTTTTGCCTGCTTCACTTACTGCATTTTTGTATTTTCTCCTTTCATTAATTAAATTCCGTATCTCTTCTGTTACCCAAAGATTTCTACTAGTCCTCGTCTTTTAACATACTTGATCCTCTGCTGCCTTCACTACTTCATCTCTCAAAGCTACCCATTCTTCTTCTACTGTATTTCTTTCCCCCATTCCTGTCAATTGTTGCCTTATGCTCTCCCTGAAACTCTGTACAACCTCTTGTTTAGTCAGTTTATCCAGATCGCATCTCGTTAAATTCCTACCTTTTTGCAGTTTCTTCAGTTTTAATCTACATATCATAACCAATAGATTATGGTCGGAGTCCACATCTGTCCCTGTAAATGTCTTACAGTTTAAAATCTGGTTCCTAAATCTCTGTCTTACCATTATATAATCTATCTGAAACCTTCTAGTATCTCCAGGGTTCTTCCATCTATGCAACCTTCTTTCATGAGTCTTGAACGAAATGTTAGCTATGATTAAGTTGTGCTCTGTGCAAAATTTTACCAGGCGGCTTCCTCTTGCATTTCTTAGCTCCATTCCATATTCACCTACTACGTTTCCTTCTCTTCCTTTTTCTACTGTTGAATTCCAGTCACCAATGACTATTAAATTTTCGTCCCCCTTCACTACCTGAATAATTTCTTTTATCTCATCATACATTTCATCAATTTCTTCATCATCTGTAGAGCTAATTGGCATATAAACTTGTGCTACTGTAGTAGGCGTGGGCTTCGTGTCTATCTTTGCCACAATAATGCGTTCACTACGCTGTTTGTAGTAGTACTTATTTCATTATCTCAGTTGACAGAACGGCTAAAAAAGCTGTAATATTTGCCCAAATCCGCGTTTCTGTAAGTACACTGAAGAGCCAAAGAAACTGGTACATCTGCCTAATCCCGTGCAGGGCCCCCGCGAGCACACAGAAGTGCCGCAACACGACGTGGCATGGATTCAACTAATATCTGTAGTGCTGCTAGAGGGGATTGACACCATGGATCCTGCAGGGCTGTCCACAAATCCGCAAGAATAAGAGGGGGTGGAGATCTCTTCTGAACAGCACATTGCAAGGCATCCCAGACATGCTCAATGATGTTCTTGTCTGGTGAGTTCGGTGACCAGCGGAAGTGTTTAAACTCAGAAGATTGTTCCTGGAGCCACTCTGTAGCAGTTCTGGGTCGCATAGTCCTGCTAGAGTTGTCCAAGTCCGTCGGAAAGCGCAACGGACACGAATGGATGCAGGTGACCAGACAGGATGCTTACGTGCGTGTCACCTGTCAGAGTCGTAACTAGACGCATCAGGGGTCCCATATCACTTCAACTGCAGACGCCCCACACCATTACAGAGCCTCTACAAGTTTGAACGCTCCCCTGCTGACATGCAGGGTCCATGAATTCATGAGGTATTTCCACATCCGTACATGTCCATCCGCTCGATACAGTTTGAAACGAGACTCGTCCGTCCGGGCAACATGTTTCCAGTAATCAACAGTCCAATGTCAGTGTTGAAGAGCCCATGCGAAGTGTAAAGCTTTGTGTCGTGCATTCATCAAGGGTGCACGAGTGGGCCTTCGGCTCCGAAATCTCATGTCGATGCTGTTTCGCTGAATGGTTCGCACGCTGACACTTGTTGATGGCACGGCATTGAAATCTTCGGCAATCTGCGGAAAGGTTGCACTTTTACCACATTGAACGATTCTCTTCAGTCGTCGTTGGTCCCGTTCTTGCAGGATCTTTTTCCGGCCACAGCGATGTCTGAGATTTGATATTTTACCTGATTCCTGATATTCACGGTACACTCGCGACATGGTCACACGGGAAAATACCAATTTCAGCGTTACCTCGGAGATGCTGAGTCCCATTGCTCCAGCGCCGACTATAACACCACGTTCAAACTCACTTAAATCTTCATTACCTGCCATTGTAGCAGCAGTAACCGATCTAACAACTGCGCCAGTTACTCGTCTTATTTAGGCGTTGCCGAGCGCGCGCCGTATTCTGCCGGTTTACATTACATGTCTCTGTATTTGAATAAGCATCCCTAATCCAGTTGCTTTGGCGCTTCAGTGTATTACTGTCCGTAGAACACCCTGTATATTTCAATTTCTATCTGGTGCTATCATAAAATTTTGACTTATAGCCATATGTACAGAAAATATAGTTCAAAACATAAAAACCAAATTACAAACATGGAAGTTAAAAATCATTTCCCTTTTATTGGACAAAGCGTACTTTAAAATAAACGGTCGCTGCATGTGCGCGTCCTCTAAGTGTATCTTTATAAATATAATTCTACTTATCATTGTCAGTATTGCCAAGTGGCAGTTGTATGAGCGTCATTAAGCTGTATATTACAATGTACTATTGCATCTTGCACAAAAGCGGACATTTCTTAATATGGGTTTTCATAGTAGGGCAGAGTATTCATCATAATAGAATGAAAAGCAGTATTTAAGCAGTAGAACAACTAGAACCAGTGCTTTACGTACGTGTAAGAGGGCATGTCGCAAAACATTTTGTCAACCACTGGCAGTACTCTTTTTCCGGTAGCGGATGTTTACGTTACTGGTCATTTCCGCGGCGTCGACGCGACTCGGACCGGGCAGCGGTCTACTTCAGCAGGGTGGTTGCTCAAGCGATCATCCTCTGGGCTGGAGGACGACTTGGGCTGCAGACAGTCCGTAAGTCAGGGAACAGATAGTTTCCAGAAAAACTGACCGCAAATTTCAAGAATATTTGTACGCGCATAAATTTCACCGGGCTCAGTTTTCGTTTATCCGTCTACTTCGGGCGGTAGTTGGATGTCAGACTAAGTTTAAAGGTCCTGCGTTTAATTCTCAGCCGCTCCTAGGTTTATTTGTGTCACTTATCACTTCTTTCACATATTTCAATGAGTTCTGCATCCGAAAAATTGCTAGATTGCATTGTGGTTTGGAGGTCACTTTTATCAGCAGGCCTACTTCTGTGCACGGTAGCTGACTGAAAGGTCAGAGGAAGGCAAAGCTACACCACCCCGTATTGCACCATGACTTGTAAAGCGCTTTAGTGTTCCGACCAACTTTCCTCTCTCTCCCAATGTATATGTGTGTGTGTGTGTGTGTGTGTGTGTGTGTGTTCCTGGCCAACTTTCCTCTTTCTCACAATACATATGAATATGACTGTGTGTGTGTGTGTGTGTGTGTGTGTGTGTGTGTGTGTGTGTGCCAGTGCTTCTCTGCTTTCAAGTCACACAGACGCAAGTGGCGGGCTCACGAAGTGGCGATAACACAACCCCAGCTGCCGCCTCAACTGACGTCAGCAGGAAATGCAATGCGGGAGCGCGCAGTTACCCACTTCTCTGCGACGTAGTTCACTTGGTTCTTTTGTTTCAGCACGAGCTAGAAATCATTCTAGGATCTATATAAAGTGTAGGGACATGTGAATCGTTCATAAAACGTGGGACGTCGTGTAACGCAACTGGTATAACGTTCCAAGACTGGTACGCATCTTTTGTACTGTCTGAAACGTAAATTTTATAGCATTTAGCATTTTCCAGGGTTCCCTCTAATGCTACTTGCTCCACTTCATGTACTTCGTTGTACTGAGCGTCAGATATGTGAGTCAATACACACAGGCATCAGACGCTAAGACAGCATCGCATGATTTTGCAGCCGATGAAAATTTTACAATGTGGCAGTCAGCATAAATAACACCGCTTCCTGAGCACACCAGGCAAAACATTAGTGACCCCCTTCACGGAGCACACTTGTTGCTTTGGACCGCTGTAGAGCCGGCCGTTGTGACCGAGCGGTTCTAGGCGCTTCAGTCCGGAACCGCGCGACTGCTACGGTCTCAGGTTCGAATCCTGCCTTGGGCATGGATGTGTGTGATGTCCTTAGGTTAGTTAGGTTTAAGTAGCTCTACGTTCTAGGGGACTGATGACCTCAGATGATCAGTCCCATAGTGCTCAGAAGCATTTGAACCATTTGAACCGCTGTAGAGCGTGTAGCACAGGTACCTGGTGGTCACGCGACCGTCAATCGTTGACGCAAGTGATGGCAGTGAATTGCCGTGTACGTGTCAGTCGGTTTGCGGAAGCACCGCAGTAAGATGAGTCGGCGTGAAGACGTGACGGAATGCCAACAAGGAGCTCTGGTGCTTGGACGCGCTTATGACGATTAGTCATAAGCGCGTCTTTCGGGAAGGCAAAGACGCCAGAGAGGCAGTTTTGAGACTGCGATTCACAATTGAAGCAACACTTAAGAAAAATCAAGACACATCCACAGGATTTGTCGACCTAGAAGTAACGTTCGACACTGTAAAGTGGTACAAGGTTTTCGAAATTTTGTGAAAAATAGAAGTAAGGTATAGGGAAAGATGGGTAACGTGTTGACGAGGGAACAGTACGAATTATAGGGCAGAAACGAACTGATCAGATTAAATACGGTGTAAGACAGGGATTCAGTCTTTGCCCCTACTTTGCACTCTGTACTTTGTAGAAGTAGACACGGAAATAAAAGAAAGGTTCAACAGTGGGATTAAAATTTAGAGTGAAACGATACCAATGAAAAGGTTCGCTGATGACATTTCTATTCCCAGTGCAAGTGAAGAAGGCTTTCAAGACCAGTTGGACGAAAAAAACGGTCTAGTTAGTACAGAATATAGGTTGGAGGAAATCGAAGAAAGTCGAAAGTTATGAGGATAGCAAAAATGATATTAGCGATAAACTTAACATTAAAACTGGTGACCACGAAGACGAGGTCGATCAATTCTCTGCCGGTGTGGCCGTGCGGTTCTAGTCGCTACAGTCTGGAACCGAGCGACCGCTACGGTCGCAGGTTCGAATCCTGCCTCGAGCATGGATGTGTGTGATGTCCTTAGGTTAGTTAGGTTTAAGTAGTTCTAAGTTCTAGGGGACTGATGACCACAGATGTTAAGTCCAATAGTGCTCAGAGCCATTTGAACCATTTTTGATCAATTATTTTGTGTCAACAGCATGGTGAGGTATGATGGGCGAAGCAAGGAGGATGTAAAAAGTAGTCTAGCCTAGCCAAAGAGGGTATTCCTTGCCAAAAGAAGCGTAATAATATCGAACAAAGACCTTAGTTTGGTGCAGAAATTTTTGGTAATGTCCGTTTGGAGCATGGTATTGTGTGATAGTGAATCTTGAACTGTGTGAAAACCAGAAAAGAAGACAATCGAAGCGTTTCAAAGATGTTGCTACAGAAGAACGTCGGAAATTAGGTAAGGAATCTGGAAGTTCTCCTTAGAACTGGCGAAGAAAGAAACATATGGTAAATGCTGACAAGCAGATGGGACAGCACAATAGGATCCTTGTTAAGACATCAGCAAATAACGTCCATGGAGCTAGAGAGAGCCATAGACAGTAAAACAGTAGAGGGAGACGGAGACAGGAATGCTTCCAACAAACAAACAATTGAGACATAGAGTGTAGGTTACATTTTGAGATGAGGAGGTTGGCACAAGAGAACAATCCGTGGTGGGCAGCCACAAACCAATCAGGAGACTGATAACTCAAAAATGAAATTAAAACACTTAAAAAATTGCCACGCCATGAAGTAACTTTCGGTCTATTGGTGTATCTGCACGGACTACCCAACGAATCAATCGCAGCCATATAAACCGGCGTAAGAACAGTGGCTATAAAAGTGAGTAGTTACTCTGCTGAGCCAAAACATTATGACCACCTGCTTAGTAGCTTGTTTGTCTGCCCTTGGAAGGAAATACATCACTGGTTATACGAATCAGGGATTTGACAGTTCCTTTGTAGGTCTGTGGAAGTACACTATGTGGTAAAAAGTATCCGGACACCTAATCGACTCACAAGTTCGTGGCGCCCTCCATCGGTAATGCTGAAATTCAATATGGTGTTGGCCCACCCTTAATCTTGCTGACAGCTTCCACTCTCGTAGTCATACGTTCAACCAAATGCTGGAAAGTTTCTTGGGGTATCGCAGCCTATTGTTCACGGAGTGCTGCAAAGAGAAGAGGTATCGATGTCAGTCAGTGAGGCCTGGCACGAAGTCAGTTTTTCAAAACATCCCAAAGGTGTTCTGAAGGATTCAGGTCAGGACTCTGTACAGGCCAGTCCATTACAGGATTGTTATTGTCGTGTAACCACTCCACCACAAACCGTAAATTATGAACAGATGCTCGATCGTGTTGAAAGATGCAATCGCCGTCCCCGAATTGCTCTTCAACAGTGGGAAACAAGAAGGTGCTTTAAACATCATTGTAGGCCTGTGCTGCGATAGTGCCACGCAAAACAACAAGGGGTGCAAGCTCCCTCCATGAAAAATACGATCACACCATAACACCACAGCCTCCGAATTTTACTGTTGGCACTATACACGCTGGCAGATGACGTTCACCGGACATTCGCCGTAAGCACACCGTGCCATCGGATCGCCACATTGTGTACCGTGATTCGTCACTCCACACAACGTTTTTCCACTGTTCAATCGTCCAATGTTTACGCTCGCTACACCAAGTGAGGCTCCGTTTGGCATTTACCGGCGTGATGTGTGGCTTATGAGCAGCCGCTCGACAGTGGAATCCAAGTTTTCTCACCTCCCACCTAACTGTCATAGTACTTGAAGTGGATCCCGATGCCGTTTGGAATTCCTGTCTGGACAGATGTCTGCCTATTACACATCACGACCCTGTTCAACTGTCGGCATTCTCTGTCAGTCAACAGACGAGGTCGGCCTGTACGCTTTTGTGCTGAACGTGTCCCTTCATCTTTCCACTTCACTATCACATCGGAAACAGTGGACCTAGGAATGTTTAGGAGTGTGGAAATCTCGCGTACAGACGTATGACACAAGTAACACCCAATCACCTGACCACGTTCGAAGGACTGAGTTCCGCGGAGCGTCCCATTCTGCTCTTTCACGATGTCTAATGACTACTGAGGTCACTGACATGGAGTACCTGGCAGCAGGTGGCAACACAATGCACCTAATATGAAAAACGTATGTTTTTGGGGGTGTCCGGATACTTTTGATCATATAGTGTGTGTGCCATTAGTTGTCTACGCACAGGTCATTGCGTAAATAATGAGCCGCTGATTCGCGCCCATGGGTTCCATAGGATTTACATCAGGCGAATTTGGTCGGCGAGATATCAACGTGAGTTCACTATAATTCTCCTCAAACCACTGTAGCACGGTTCTGGCTCCAGGACACGGGCAATTATACTAATGAAAAATGACACTGCCATCGAGGTAGACATCAAGCATGAAGGGATGCAGATGGTTCGCAGCTGTCATCGTGTCTTCGATTACTACCATAGGTCTCATGCAAGCGCAGGAGAATGTCTCCCGCTGCATAGTACTGCTCCCACCAGCCTGCGTCAGAGGCGAGCTGCACGTTTCGAGCTGCCGTTCACCTCGATGACGGCGTTTGTGGAGACGACCATCGACCTAGTGTCGCAAAAATGTGATTCGTCCGAAGAGCCGACACGTTTCCATTGATCGGCAGTTGAATTCCGATGGTCCCGTGCCCACTGCAAAGTAATTGACGATGTCATTAAGTCAACAGTCTGCTGCAGAGCTCCTTGTTCAACAATGAATGACGAACGGTACGCTCTGGAATACTTGCCCACGCACCAGCATTGTTTTATTTGGGCAGAGATGCCACAGACCACCATCAATCCTACTTTACAGAGCAGATAAGCCTCCGAACACTTTCTGTGAATAGTTGTTGACGTCCAACCATTTGCTCCTAGTGGTAGTTTCACTGCCCTTCTATCTCTTTCCGTAGGTGCTCACGACAACAGCATGTGAACATGCGACCAGCTGCGCCATTTTCTAGACACTTGTTCATAGGCTCTGCGTAATAACAATCTGCCCTTTGTCACAGCCGCTTATCTCAATGGGTTTCCCCATTTGCAGCCCACATCTTCGCTAAGGTGATTCCCCATCCTGCACCACTTACATGATTTCGTTATCGCGTCACGTGCCCGCAATGCCACTAAGCGGTATCTAACATCGCGGTGGGCAGTAGTCGTTTAGTTGTTACTGATAAGTGTATGTATGGTTCATACAAACCAAGGAGCAAGGGCAATAGGCAATCTGTACATCCAGTGATATGATAATGTTGCAACTGATAAGCCTGGATAACAATCTGATCTCAAATCACTTCCAGTGTCAAGTTACACACTTACGCTAGCTATATTCACGCTCACTAACATACCCCTCCCCCCTCGGGAATCATCGGTAGTTAATCAAGGTCATCCTGAGCAACCCCACCTCCCACTGTGCACATACCTCAGATAATTGGGCTAGGTCATGACAGAACCTGATACCAATCACGTGACATAAAATTGGCAGGAACCCCTGGACCTGTGGGAGCCCCTTAAGCTGGTGGGAAACCCCTTGCCACCCCACCCCAGTGGACCAATAAGAGCCGAGTTCCCTTCTATGCGCTGATCACCTTTTATAACTTGTACAACTTGCATAGGCCTCTTCATACATGACGGGAAGAGGCTCAGGTTTGTTATAAACAAATTAACAGTAATTCTGTAGTGAATGTAATAACAATGAGATAACACATTAAATTACAGTTTATTATTAGAAATTTTTCAGCAGTACAACTTTTTACATAAAATATTTTTGTTATTTATCAACATTTTCATGGTTTTATTTACCACTGCAATATAAAAGAATTTATGGTAACTTTTGTATATTGGTTTATTGCAACGCTATTTTTTTACAATTTTATTTTCTGATGAATGACTATACATTTATTTAAAACAAAACTAGAAGTTGTTGTTGTTGTGGTCTTCAGTCCTAAGACTCGTTTGATGCAGCTCTCCATGCTACTCTATCCTGTGCAAGCTCCTTCATCTCCCAGTACCTACTGCAACCTACATCCTTCTTAATCTGCTTAGTGTATTCATCTCTTGGTCTCCCTCTACGATTTTAACCCTCCACGCTGCCCTCCAATGCTAAATTTGTGATCCCTTGAAGCGTCAGAACATGTCCTACCAACCGATCCCTTCTTCTAGTCAAGTTGTGCCACAAATTTCTCTTCTCCCGAATCCTATTCAATACTTCCTCATTAGTTATGTAATCTACACATCTAATCTTCAGCATCCTTCTGTAGCACCACATTTCGAAAGCTTGTATTCTCTTCTTGTTCAAATTATTTATCGTCCATGTTTCACTTCCATACAGGGCTACACTCCATACAAATACTTTCAGAAACGACTTCCTGACACTTAAGCCTATACTTGATGTTAACAAATTTCTCTTCTTCATAAATGCTTTCCTTGCCATTGCCAGTCTACATTTTATATCCTCTCTACTTCGACCATCATCAGTTATTTTGCTCCCCAAATAGCAAAACTCCTTTACTACTTTAAAACTCTCATTTCCTAATCTAATTCCCGGAGGATCACCCGACTTAATTCGACTACATTCCATTATCCTCGTTTTGCTTTTGTTGATGTTCATCTTATATCCTCCTTTCAAGACCCTGACCATTCCGTTCAACTGCTCGTCCAAGTCCTTTGCTGTCTCTGACAGAATTACAATGTCATCGGCGAACCTCGAAGTTTTTATTTCTTCTCCATGGATTTTAATACCTGCTCCGAGACTGATGACCACAGATGTTAAGTCCCATAGTGCTCAGAGCCAGAGCCTGCTCCGAATTTTTCTTTTATTTCCTTTACTGCTTGCTCAATATACAGATTGAAGAACATCGGGGAGAGGCTACTACCATGTATCACTCCCTTCCCAACCACTAATTCCCTTTCATGTCCCTCGACTCTTATAACTGCCATCTGGTTTCTGTACAAATTGTAAATAGCTTTTCGCTCCCTGTATTTTACTACTGCCACCTTCAGAATTTGAAAGAGAGTATTTCAGTCAACATTGTCAAAAGCTTTCTCTAAGTCTACAAATGCTAGGAACGTAGGTTTGCCTTTCCTTAATCTAGCTTCTAAGATAAGTCGTAGGGTCAGTATTGCCTCAAGTGTTCCAATATTTCTACGGAATCCAAACTGATCTTCCCCGAGGTCGGCTTCTCCTAGTTTTTCCATTCGTCTGTAAAGAATTCGCATTAGTATTTTGCAGCAGTGACTTATTAAACTGATAGTTCGGTAATTTTCACATCTGTCAACACCTGCTTTCTTTGGGGTTGGAATTATTATATTCTTCTTGAAGTCTGAGGGAATTTCACCTGTCTCATACATCTTGCTCACCAGATGGTATAGTTTTGTCGGGACTGGCTCTCCCAAGGCCGTCAGTAGTTTTATTGTAATGTTGTATACTCCAGGAGCTTTGTTGCGTCTCAGGTCTTTCAGTGCTCTGTCAAACTCTTCAAGCATTATCATATCTCTCATTTCATCTTCATCTACATGCTCTTCCATTTCCATAATATTGTCCTCAAGAACATCGCCCTTGTATAGACCCTGTATCTACTCCTTGCACCTTTTGCTTTCCCTTCTTTGCTTAGAACTGGGTTTCCATCTGAGCTCTTGATATTCATACAAGTGGTTCTCTTTTCTCCAAAGGTTTCTTTAATTTTCTTGTAGGTAGTACGTATCTTACCCCTAGTGGTTCAAATGGCTATGAGCAGTATGGGACTTAACATCTTAGGTCATCAGTCCCCTATACCCCTAGTGAGGTAAGCCTCTACATCCTTACATTTGTCCTCTAGCCATGCCTGCTTAGCCATTTTGCACCTATTTTCTCCTTTCATCAATTAAATTCAATATTTCTTCTGTTACCCAAGGATTTCTACTAAACCTCGTCTTTTTACCTACTTGATCCTCTGCTGCCTTCACCACTTCATCCCTCAAAGCTACCCATCCTTCTTCTACAGTATTTCTTTCCACTATTCTTGTCAATTGTTCCCTTATGCTCTCCCTAAAACTCTGTACAACTTCTGGTTCTTTCAGTTTATCCAGGTCCCATCTCCTTAAATTCCCACCTTTTTGCAGTTTCTTCAGTTTTAATCTACAGGTCATAACCAATAGATTGCGGTCAGAGTCCACATCTGCGCCTGGAAATGTCGTACACTTTAGAACCTGCTTCCTAAATCTCTGCCTTACCATTATATAATCTATCTGATACCTTTTAGTATCTCCAGGATTCTTCCATGTATACAACCTTCTTTTATGATTCTTGAACCAAATGTTAGCTATGATTAAGTTCTGCTCTGTGCAAAACTTTACCTGGCGGCTTCCTCTTTCAGTTCTTACCCCCAATCCATAGTCACTACTATGTTTTCCCTATTCCTACTATCGAATTCCAGTCCCCCGTGACTATTAAATTTTCGTCTCCCTTCACTATCTGAATAATTTCTTTTATTTCATCATACATTTCTTCAATTTTTTCGTCATCTGCAGAGCTAGTTGGCATATAAACTTGTACTACTGTGGTAGGCGTGGGCTTCGTATCTATCTTGGCCACAATAATGCGTTCACCATGCTGTTTGTAGTAGCTTACCCGCATTCCTATTTTCCAATTCATTATTAAACCTACTCCTGCAATACCCCTATTTGATTTTGTGTTTATAAACCCTGTAGTTACCTGACCAGAAGTCTTGTTCCTCCTGCCACCGAACTTCACTAATTCCCACTATATCTAACTTTAACTTATCCATTTCCCTTTTTTAAATTTTCTAACCTACCTGCCCGATTAAGGGATCTGACATTCCACGCTCCGATCCGTAGAACGCCAGTATTCTCTCTCCTGATAACGGCATCCTCTTGAGTAGTCCCCGCCCAGAGATCCGAATGGGGGACTATTTTACCTCCGGAATATTTTACCCAAGAGGACGCCATCAACATTTAATCATACAGTAAAGCTGCATGCCCTCGTGAAAAATTACGGCTGTAGTTTCCCCTTGCTTTCAGCCATTCGCAGTACCAGCACAGCAACCCCGTTTTGGTTAGTGTTACAAGGCCAGATCGGTCAATCATCCAGACTTTTGCCCCTGCAACTACTGAAAAGGCTGCTGCCTCTCTTCAGGAACCACACATTTGTCTGGCCTCTCAACAGATACCCCTCCGTTGTGGTTGCACCTACGGTACGGCCATCTGTATCGCTGAGGCACGCAAGCCTCCCCACCAACGGCAAGGTCCATGGTTCATAGGGAGGGGGGGGGGGGGACTATAAGAGAGAAAACAAATGCTTCACTTCCCATTTTTGTTCCTATATACACATGTTACTCTCTCATATAATATTTACGTTTTAATAATTTTATTTCTGATCATTCTATATACATTATTCACATTTCTGTAACAATTCTTCCAGTCCATATGTGGCATCACAGCAAACCGGTGCTTAAAAACAGTCTTGGTTGCAATTTTTTTTAATTTTTCAACGACGTGTTTCGCCTTATTCAGGCATCTTCAAGTTATCTTTGATAGACGGACGCGAGAGGCACCAAGATCAGCATAATGCGTTCCCGTTCACAGGAGCGAGTACCAGTACGATGGGGGCTCAGATAATAAGCATGAAGCGCCACAGCGTCGTGTCTGTGGCGCATTATGCTTACTACCTGAGCCCCCATCGTACTGGTACTCGCTCCTGTGAACGGGAACGCATTATGCTGATCTTGGTGCCTCTCGCGTCCGTCTATCAAAGATAACTTGAAGATGCCTAAATAAGGCGAAACACGTCGTTGAAAAATAAAAATAAAACTAAAATTTCAACCAAGACTGTTTTTAAACAATTCACATTTCTGTTTCTAATCATTTTCTGCGTACAATATATGTGGGAAATAAAGACTAGAACCAACAGATGAAGAGAAAACGACACACACATACACGCGCACAGAAACAACTATGAAATATGGCTCACCCAACTATTCTGTACATACGTTCACTATTTACAAATAAATAAATAAACACATACATAACCACGCTCTTAATCACTTAATGAATAGTCTGAGCATGGGAGATTCCTGATCCCAACCCCATAGACGAACCTTTTCTCGTCATGAGGTGACGGTCCTATTTCAGCTGCAGCGCGGAACGTACCTCATGGTCACGCCATCGAGAGACTACCTGGCGTGTCACATGCGGAGTGGTGCCTACGTGCTATAGCAGACACTTCTCGTAATCCTCGAACAAGAGACCATTTGAGGACATACGATGTACCCCCTTAGACCGTATCTGGTTGGTACCTGCATCTGTCAAGCCAGAATCACCCAAGTGCTCAACACGGAAGTCATACCAACTCAAAATGTGGAGAAAGATGGGAATGTGTCACGGAAGTTGCTACTTCAAGTTGCATGCATTGTGAGTTATGGCACCGAATTTGCCCGCTAGATGGCAGTGATCTCTGTTTGGAGTTTTTACTCTGCCATCCAAACATGACATTAAATTTAACTGCCTGCCTGTATAATGCATCACTCTTCTGCGATTCGGTCATAGACATGCTGTTGCGATAAATTCCCTACTTACCACACAAGTTTTTCAACCTCAGAGAACAACCTTCTTGCAAGATTATCCCTGACGTATGATTCGAATTTGTTTTCAAGCACGGCAAATACATCGTTGACGAACTGGGCTGTGGCGGCTAACACATTATCATAGTGCCAGGCTGTGCAGTGGTTGTTGCAGGTACAAAAGCCCGTCCCACTTTCTTTCCACTTGAGTAAAAAAATACTGTGTAAGACTTTTTGTCATAGACCTCTCAAATTTTTTTACCACGTGTCAATATCTTGAATGACACCTGACTGGTAGCTTGGGCCAGGAACCGGTATGTGTAGAAATGCACGGTGAGGACGAAAACTTCGTACAGTTTAAGGATGGCCATCACCAAGAGCGATGTCCCTTCATTGTACACTGACTTCTTGTGCAGTCTAGCTCCTGTGACATGTTGTGAAATAGACTCCATGCCTCCCATACTACATTCAAAGAACTGCATTGGCAGCGTATCAGCTTGTATGCTCGTATAACTCCAGTCGCAACGAATTTGAATCATACATCGGGAATAATTTTACGAGATGGTTGCTCTCTAAGCTCGAAAAACTTGCAGGGGAAATTGATGGGTTTTATCGCAACATCATTCCCACGACCAACTCACAGGAGAATGATGCAGTATACAAGCAGGCAGTTAAATGTCATTCGTGGGCTGCCATTCGATAAAAAGCGGAAACTTCCGACAGAGATCACTGTAATCTAATGGGCAAATTCTGTGGCGCAGCATACGACGCAGGCAACTCTGTCACGACACGTACCCCTCTTTCTCTACAATTTGAACAGATTATTATGCTCACTCCCTTGTTGAGCAGTTGGCTGACTTCCACTTGAAAGATAAGGTCAGTGTCATTTCTGTCACCATTGAAAAGTATATATTTCATTTTCCAAGCGAATCACGCCCAAAATAACTCTCCGCTTCTTGGATTCGCTACGATTTATGCACGTGTCTCTTGTGTGTTGTGACAGCGCATCAGGAGAACATGCAAATCACCAGAGCCACATATCCCAATGATACAAAGTTTTAGCTTGTGAATAAGAAGAAAGGGTCTTTACGCACGAATACTTGAATTCGATAGAGATATACGATTGTTCTGGATCGTGCCTTCTGATACGCCACGCCAGCACTTTCGAGGGGTGCATGTGTTAGCGTCGAACTACTGCTCGGCATTGACATGCTGTCCTTCTTCAAATGTAGGATTTGCAGAGTACTTTGCCAGTGCGTGCACAGGTACGCCAAGGTGAATAACACGCGAATGAGCGAGAAGATGTTCAATCCATATGACAATTTAAGTTACATCTTTCACCTGGATGTAAACAACCTCTGTAGATACGCCATGTAACAAACTCTATCGTTTGGATGGTTTCAATGGCTACCTGAATATGAAATCATCAGATTAAAGGAAATGATCAATGATGTCGCTGCAGAAGTGCTGGCGAACATTTTATGTAGATAGAATTGGTATGTCTCACACATTCACCCATTTGCATGTCATTCACACTGACTTTCCACTGTGTGTGAAACACCTAGTCCCATAAAGTGATACCATCGCAGAGCTATTAATAATCCTTGGGAATATATAGTGATGTATTTAACAGTACAGAAACTTCCAGCATTGTCTCAGGTTGGGGATGGATCTTGTTAGAATCACCAGCGGCATCTCCCTTAAACAATATTGCTGGTTGTAGGAGTTCATTGATGTAAAAATCAAACAGAGGGCACTCGTGACGTGTAACTTTGAAAATGATTTTTACAAATTATTGAACAATTAAATTTTTGAAAGACCATGGAAAATGTTAGAGAATTCCGTAGAATTCATTTATTTTACCAGTGCTTGCTTCGTCATTTTGGAGCAAGGGACTATATCGCCAGACTAAATTTCCAGCTGGCCACCATGCTCAATGAAGCACTAGTTGCTGTGGAGCTTACAAAGGTTTCAGTGTAGTTCACGAAGCCTGTCTGTATCTGTATTGGAAGTGTCCAAACTCTAAATGTACCAATTACACTCTGAGTTGGCGAAGCCAAACTTCGTCGATCCAAGTTAGTTTAGGCACTGACAAAAACAAAAATTGCAACACCAAGAAATGATTAATGTAGAGTAATGAAATTTCGAAATACGTTTGTCTAGATAACATTTTTAAGTGATTAACATTACTAAATCACAGATTACTGTAAGCGCGAGGTAAGCCGTTGCAAACGCGAAATGCTGGTGCATAAATAACGGCTGTAACCGCCAGAATGTTGTATGCACGTATGCAGACGTGCATGCATTATATTCTACATATACCGTATGTCACTTTGTGAGACAGTATTCCATGCCTGTTCTACTTGGGCCGGTCGGAGTGACCATGAGGTTCTAGGCGCTGCAGTCTGGAGCCGAGCGACCGCTACGGTCCGAGGTTCGAATCTTGCCTCGGGCATGGATGTGTGTGATGTCCTTAGGTTAGTTAGGTTTAGTTAGTTCTAAGTCCTAGGCGACTGAAGATCTCAGAAGTTAAGTCGCATAGTGCTCAGAGCCATTTGAACCATTTTTGTACTTGGTCGGTAAATACAGGGACGGTTAATCATCGATATGGATGACGCTGGAGTTGTCGTCCGATGATGTCCCTTATGTGACAGATTTGGTGATCGAGCAGGCCAAGGCAACATCTCAGCACTCTGTGGTGCTCGCTGAGTTACAACAGCGGTATGTGGATGAGCGTTATCGTGTTGGAAAACACCTCCGGGAACGCTGTTCATGAATGGCAGCACAGTACATCGAATCATCAGACTGACGCACAAATTTACAGTCAGTGCGCGTAGGGTGACTACGAGAGTGGTGTTGCTGTAATACGAAATCGCACACCCGACTATAACCCCAGTGTAAGTCCAGCGTGTCTAGCATGCAGACTTGTTGGCTGCAGGTCCTCAACCGTCCTCTAGCTGACCAACACACGACCATCACTGGCACCGAGGCAGTGCAATGCTGAACCCAGCAAACTGTATGAATCTGGACGTCGATGTCTATGGTTCGCTGGATCTCGTGGACGAACGTAGCAAGCAGAGTTCCGAAAGAGCTCTGTTTGTGGGTACTATGTTGATTCTTATAGTCGTCCGTTCTCCAAAAACATCATAAAATCTCAGGACAAAACATGTTCTATAATCTACAACAGATTAACATCCTCATTCCTTACTTTATCACTCCACCTAATTTTCAACAGCAGTCTGTAGCACCACATCTCAGATGCTTCGATTCTTTTCTGTTCCGGCTTTCTCACAGTCCATGTTTCAGTAACACAGAATGCTGTGCTCCAAACATACATTCTCAGAAATTTCTTCCTCAAATTAAGGCCTATCTTTGATAATAGTAGACTTCTCTTGGCAGGAATGCCCTTTTTGCCAGTGCTAGTCTGCTTTTGATGTCCTCCTTGATCCGTTCGTCGTTGGTTATTTTGATGCCTAGGTAGCAGAATTACTTACCTCATCTACTTCACGTCAATCAATCCTGATGTTAAGTTTATCGCTGTTCTCATTTCTACCATTTGTCATTATGTTCGTCCTTCTTCGACTTACTCTCGATCTATATTCTGTACTCATTAGATTGTTCACTCAATTAAGCACATCATGTACCGGTAATTCTTGTTCACTTTCACTCAGGATAGCAATGTCATCAGCGAATTGCATCATTGATATCCTTTCACCTTGTATTTTAATTCCTTTCTCTTTCACACTTTTAAATCCGAGCACTTCATCCTTGGTCGTCCACTCTTAATATTCCCTCTTGGCTCTTGTACATATTGTATATTACCTGACTTTCCCTTCAGCTTAACCCAATTTTTCTCATAATTTCGAACATCTTGCACCATTTGACATTGTCGAATGGTTTTTCCAGATCGATAAATTCTATGAATGTATCTTCATTTTCCTTTAGTCTTCCTTCCATTTTCAACCGGAACGTCAGAATTGCCCCTCTGGTGCCTTTACCTTTCCTTAAGCCAAACTGATCGTCACCAAACACATCCTCAATTTTCTTTTTCATTCTTCTGTATATTATTCTTTTCAACAGCTTGAATGCATGAGCTATTAAGCTTATTGTGCGATAATTGTCACAGTTGTCGGCTCTTGCAATCTTCGGAGTTGTGTGGATGATGTTTTTCCGAAAGTCAGATGGTATATCGCCAGTCTCGTACATTCTACACACCAACCTGAAAAATCGTTTTGTTGCCACTTCCCCCAATGATTTTATAAATTCTGATGGAATGTTATCACTTCTGCCTTATGAGATCTTACGTCTTCCAAAGCTCCTTTAAATTTTGTTTCTAATACTTGATCCCCTATCTCTTCCATATTGATTCCTGTTTCTTGTTCTATCACGTCATCATACAAGTCTTCCTCTTCATAGAGGTATTCAGTGTATTCTTTCCACCCATCTCCGCTCTCCTCTGCATTTAATAATGGAATTCCCGCTGCACTCTGAATGTTACCACCTTTTCGTTTAATTTTACCGAAGGTTGTTTCTACTTTACTATATGCTGACTCAGTCCTTCCGATAGTAATTTCTTTTTCGATTTCTTCACATTTTCATGCAGCCATTTTACCTTAGCTTCCCTGTCCTTGCTATTTATTTCATTCCTAATTAACTGTGTTTCTGTATTCCTGAATTTACCTGAGAATTTTTGTACTTCCTTCTTTCATCAATCAACTAAAGAATTTCTTCTGATATGCGTGGTTTGTTCGTATTTACCTTCTTTGTACCTATGTTCTTCTTTCCTACTTCTTTGACTACTCTTTTTACAGATGCCTACTCCTCTTCAACTTAACTGCCTACCGAGCTATTCTTTATAGCAGTCTCTATAGCGTCAGAGAATTTTAAGCGTACCTTTTCATTCCTTAGTACCTCCATATCCCTCTTCTTTGTGCACTGATTCTTTCTGACTTGGCTCTGAAGCTTCAGCCTACTATTCATCACTACTAAATTGTGATCTGAGTCTAAATCTGCTGCTGGGTACGCCTTACAATCCACTAGCTGATTTCGGAATCTCTGCCTGATTATGACGCCACCTAACTGAAATCTTCCAGTATCTACTGGTCTTTTCCAAGTATACCTCCTCCTCTTGTGATTCTTGAACGGAGTACTCGGTATTACGAGCTGAAATTTTTTGCATAAATCTATTAATCTTTCTCCTCTCTCATTCCTAGTGCCAAACCCACTTTCTCCTGTAGCCCTTTTTTCTATTCCTTCCCCTACAACCGCATTCCAATCCCCCATGACTTTTAGATTTTCATCTCCTAATATATATTGAATTACCTGTCCAATATCGTCATATACTTCCTGTATAGCGTCATATTCGGCATCCGACGTCGGCATGTATACCTAAACTATCGTTGTCGGTGTTGGTTTGCTGTCAATTCTAATGAGAACTACCCTACCACTGAATTGTTCACAGTAACTCACTCGCTGCCTTACCTTATATGCATAACGAATCCTACTACCATTATACCATTTCCTGCTGCTGTTGGTACTACCCTGCACTTATCTGACCTTGCCTTCTTTCTGTTTCACTTGACTGACCCCCACTATGTCTGGATTGTGCCTTTGCCTCTTCCTTTTCAGATTTTCTAGCTTCCCTACCACGATCAAACTTCTGACATTCCATGCCCCAACTCGTAGAACGTTATTTTTCCGTTGGTTTTCTTCTCATGGTCACCTATCTCTTGGCAGTACCCTCCTGAAGATTCGAATGGGGGAGTAGCCCGGAATCTTTTGCCAATGGAGAAATCATCGTGACATTTGTTTCAGTTACAGACAACATCTCCTGTGGATATACGTTATGTGTCTTTAATGCAATGGTTTCCGTTGCCTTCTGCATCCTCATGTCGTTGATCATTGATGATTTTTTCAACTTTAGGGGCAGTTTCTCATCCTCTCACCTCTGTCCACTTCTCGGCCCTCTTTGACAAGGCTGTTGACAGATTGGCTGAATGAGGGTGACTGACTCCTTATGGCAGAAGCCTTCGACCGCCATTGCTGATGACTTTTTTATTCAAAATTTAAGCGGTGGTAGGGTTCGAAGGCGGGATCGAGAACATTTTGATTAGTATTCCACGCCACTACCCCTAGAGACTACGGGTCGTATAAGTACATGTTGCTGAATAAGGGCGACACAGTTCATCAGTGCTATGGGCGCCGTGGGACAGTAATCTCAGAAAGTAAACTCCTGCTCCAATTGCTGTATTCCTGGGATGAGCAGTTCATCACACCACCTACCAAAAGCCACAAATTTGAATGGGATCGAAGCAAAATTAATAATCACTTATATTCTCGTAGGGTTCTCGTCAAACCATGGAAATTTCCGTTTTCGGTTTTCCAGTCACAGGGCACTTCCCCACAAGCATGACATGATATGAGGAGACCATTTCAAGTGTTGGTCACGAGGGGAATTTAAAAGTGAGATTTATTGGGATGCTCCTTAAAGGACGTCATATTTTGCCTTTGTCAATGTAATGTATACCAACTACACACGCAACAGAAAACGTTAGATTTATTTTGAAGAAGTCATAATCCGAATCGGAAAATCAGAAAAGAGGCATTTACTTTTTGTAACTATCTTCGAGTTCTAAAACGCGAACTTAAAGGAGAAGGAAAATGTTATTCTTATAGGCAGAGATTGTACATACTGTGTGCTACATTCGCAGGATGAATGTAAAACGCAAGGTGTCTTGTAGAACACTGAGGATTTGTTAAACACATCTGCAATAATGCAATGCTGTACACACTAGGGACAAAGAACTAGGAGTCACATCACAGCATTTTCGGCAATAGTCGAAGGTAGCGTATTTGTAGTACTCGCACAAAATAACTTCGACCATGAGCAGAAACCCATTCTCGTTCTCAGCACTAGGCGAGTCCATCCCATTGTTACCAAGCGGCGGTCTCAACAGTCTGCTGTCGCCTGTTGAGCTGCGCGCTTTGTCCATTGTGAACGAAATACACCGAGATCACAAAAGTCATGCGATAGCGATATGAATATATACAGATGGTGGTAATATCGTGTACACAAGGCATAAAAGGGCAGAGCATTGGCGGAACTGTCATTTGCACTCAGGTGATTCATTATAAAAGGTTTCCGACGTGATTGTGGCCGCACGACGGGAATTAAGAGACTCTGAACACGGAATGGTAGTTGGAGTTAGGCGCATGGGACATTTCATTTCGGAAATCGTTAGGGAGTTCGATATTCCGGGGTCCACAGTGTCAAGAGCGTACTGAAAATATTACATTTCAGGCATTACCTCTCACCAAGACAACGCAGTGGCCGACGGCCTTTACTTAAACCGAGACCAGCGGCGTCTACGTAGAGTTGTCAGCGCTACCAGACAAGTAACATTGCGTGAAATAACCGCAGAAATCAATGTGAGACGTACGTCGAACGTATCCATTAGGACACTGCGGCGAAATTTGGAGTTAATGGGCTATGGCAGCAGACGACCAAAACGAGTGCTTTTGCTAACAGCACGACATCGCCCGCAGCGCCTCTCCTGGGCTCGTGGTCGTATCGGTTAGACCCTAGACGGCTGGAAAACTGTGGCCTGGTTAGATGAGCCCCGATGTCAGTTGTTAAGAGCTGATGGTAGGATTAGAATGTGGTGCAGATCCCACAAAGCCATGGGTCCAAGACTTCAACAAGCTGATGATTGCTCCATAATACACTCCTGGAAATGGAAAAAAGAACACACTGACACCGGTGTGTCAGACCCACCATACTTGCTCCGGACACTGCGAGAGGGCTTTACAAGCAATGATCACACGCACGGCACAGCGGACACACCAGGAACCGCGGTGTTGGCCGTCGAATGGCGCTAGCTGCCCAGCATTTGTGCACCGCCGCCGTCAGTGTCAGCCAGTTTGCCGTGGCATACGGAGCTCCATCGCAGTCTTTAACACTGGTAGCATGCCGCGACAGCGTGGACGTGAACCGTATGTGCAGTTGACGGACTTTGAGCGAGGGCGTATAGTGGGCATGCGGGAGGCCGGGTGGACGTACCGCCGAATTGCTCAATACGTGGGGCGTGAGGTCTCCACAGTACATCGATGTTGTCGCCAGTGGTCGGCGGAAGGTGCACGTGCCTGTCGACCTGGGACCGGACCGCAGCGACGCACGGATGCACGCCAAGACCGTAGGATCCTACGCAGTGCCGTAGGGGACCGCACCGCCACTTCCCAGCAAATTAGGGACACTGTTGCTCCTGGGGTATCGGCGAGGACCATTCGCAACAGTCTCCATGAAGCTGGGCTACGGTCCCGCACACCGTTAGGCCGTCTTCCGCTCACGCCCCAACATCGTGCAGCCCGCCTCCAGTGGTGTCGCGACAGGCGTGAATGGAGGGACGAATGGAGACGTGTCGTCTTCAGCGATGAGAGTCGCTTCAGCCTTGGTGCCAATGATGGTCGTATGCATGTTTGGCGCCGTGCAGGTGAGCGCCACAATCAGGACTGCATACGACCGAGACAAACAGTGCCAACACCCGGCATCATGGTGTGGGGAGCGATCTCCTACACTGGCCGTACACCTCTGGTGATCGTCGAGGGGACACTGAATAGTGCACGGTACATCCAAACCGTCATCGAACCCAACGTTCTACCATTCCTAGACCGGCAAGGGAACTTGCTGTTCCAACAGGACAATGCACGTGCGCATGTATCCCGTGCCACCCAACGTGCTCTAGAAGGTGTAAGTCAACTACCCTCGCCAGCAAGATCTCCGGATCTGTCCCCCATTGAGCATGTTTGGGACTGGATGAAGCGTCGTCTCACGCGGTCTGCACGTCCAGCACGAACGCTGGTCCAACTGAGGCGCCAGGTTGAAATGGCATGGCAAGCCGTTCCACAGGACTACATCCAGCATCTCTACGATCGTCTCCATGGGAGAATAGCAGCCTGCATTGCTGCGAAAGGTGGATATACACTGTACTAGTGCCGACATTGTGCATGCTCTGTTGCCTGTGTCTATGTGCCTGTGGTTCTGTCAGTGTGATCATGTGATGTATTTGACCCCAGGAATGTGTCAATAAAGTTTCCCCTTCCTGGGACAATGAATTCACGGTGTTCTTATTTCAATTTCCAGGAGTGTAGTATGGGCTGTGTTGACATGGAATGGAATAAAGCCTCTGGTACAACTGAACTGATCATTGTCTGGAAATGATTATTTCAGCTACTTGGAGACCAGTTGCATTCGTGGACTTCGTGTTCCCAAACCACAATGTCACCTGTTCACAATTAATCGCAATTAGTTTTCAAGAACATTCTGGACAATTCGAGCAAATATTCGCCCAACATGAATCCCACCGAACTTTTATGGGACATAACTGAAAGATCAGTTCACACTGGCAATACTTTCGCAATTATGGACGTCTCAGTATTTCTGCTGGGGACTTCCAACTACTTGTTGATTCCACGTGACGTCGAATTGCTGCGCTAGTCTGGGCAGATGGAGGTCCGATTTTAGGAGGCATCTCACTACTCCTCGCACCTCAGTGTACTGTGTGTCCGCTGCAGCGTGGAAGGTGGCCGATGTGCTACTCGGCAGGAATGGCTGCTCAGTAGCTTCTCTCACCCAACTTTAAGGAAACTACTCGGTAAAACAATTTGATTGCTTTCTATCTTATAGCCACATTCGTCTGCTTCATTGTAAACTGCCTTTTGTTTTGTAAATGATCATAGTTACTCTGATATTCAATAACACACCACACAAAATTAGAATTGTTGCAAAGAAAAATACGAATCACTATGAGTTTACGCTTGATGTGTGTTTGGTCAGTACATTGCTACGTATAAAATACAGGGAACATATTGAATATTTTCTAAAACTTGGCGGCAGATCTGTATATGCCTCCAGTCTCGAGAAAACGGATTGTATGTAGTGCATTTTCTTTGCTAGAGCGCACAAACGATATAGTGAAACGGAAATGTTAATATGATTCCTCATGCCTCATAAATGGACTGAGGCAAGTTTCAGGCAAACGAAGCATGGAAAGAGGAGAGTGTTTTGACACATGGTTAACATATGGAACTTCCTTATCTACTGTAACATATGAGTAACTACAGATTTTTTTCGATGAGATAATGAAAACTTTTTAAAGGTCATCGATAGACGGTGAAATTAGAATTGCTAGGGATTTACAAGCACATAAGTGAAGAAATAGCGCATTTATTTTTATATCGCATAAGGTTTTCATAAGATACTGACTTAACCTTTCCTCTTTGTTTGTTTAATAACATACTGTTTCAGAATTCTGTCACAATTTTAGCTGCATTGAGATGTTAGCGAGGTAAGATTGTGTAAACTCTGTTCAGTTTTGGCAAAAAAGCTTTTTAACATGGCAACAAGAGAAATGTTTGCATTACTCAAAACTCGACTCTGATAACAATTCCCTCAAAAAAATAAAAATAAACAAAAGAAAATTAAACGCCCTTTCTGTTGCAGTTTCAGATTAATTCCGTAACCAGTTGTGCTTTTAATAATTAATGGTTTACTCGACCGGTTATTGATTGTTGTGACATAACGTGTCAATATGATTGTTTGCAGACGCGCCACCAGTAGCTTTAGCCCTACATTTCTGCTTTGAGCTAGCCTTCAGACGTTGAACTCAATTTTATTAAAAGGCTGAACTGCACCTCCCTGCCATCTCGATGGACGCTCGCAGTCGAACCCCCATAACCACCGTTGACCCCGTCCCAGACACGCCGTCTTTGCAGGTACGAAGTATGGGGTATATACAATCCACTTTAAGTACAGCAAGAAAAGTATTCCCGGAAAAGAGGAATCTGCTGATGGCTAATGTCAATGTAAGTATTAGGAAATATTTCTTGAAGTATTTTCCTGGAGTGTACCCTTGTACGAAAGTAGAAAAGTGAACGACAGACAGAAAAAAAATACTGAGAATAGAAGCTTTAGAAAAGTGATGATACAGAGGAATGAAGGAGATTACATGGGAAGATCGAGTAATTAATGAACAGGTACTGATACTGTGGAAAAAAAGAAATTTATCGCGCATCTTGGCTACAAGTAGGCATCGGTTGAAAGGGCACATCCTGAGGCACGAACGAATAGTCAGTTTGATGATGAAGGAGAGTGTAGAGGTAAATACTACAGAGGGAGACCGAAGGATAAACACAGTAAACAGGCTCAAATGGATGTTGGTTGCAGGAGTTATGCAGAGATGAAAAGGCTTGCAAGGAGTAGACTAGGACAACAACTAAAGAACGAATTACAATTATTGAACTGATACTGGGCAATTCTTTCTGGGTTCAGTAACCAAAATTCACGTGAGGAAACTGCATTTATATTTATTTTTCTGTTAATGCTACTCTCTGTTATAACGTCACTGAATGCAAGTGAATGGTATTTTACGTAAGTGGAGAAGAACTGAAATGTTATCCCTGTATATAAAAGGCAATCTCCTGATCGATTGACAGACTGACTGACTCATCATCGCCCCGCCCAAACCTCTAAGGACAGAAACTTGAAAATTCGAGTAGGTGTGGATCTTACAGCGTAGGCGTCGTCTAAGATAAGACTTTTCGAAATTCCAATCCTAAGAAGATGGAATAGGGGATGAAAGGCTTTTGAAAGTATGTCGCTATTAAGGGAATTTTGAAGCTAGAACTACGAATTTGGTTTCTCAGTCAGAAAATAAAAAATTCGTATATCAGCATTTTTTGTAATCGAACCGCTAAGGCGGTAAAACGCAAGTGGAATACAATCTCAAGAAGAAAGTGGGTCATTCAATAAGGATTCCTTTACGATGTCCTTAAGATTGACGTTTAGTTACTTAAAATCCAGAGTCTTGTGAAGTTTCAGATTTTATGCAGACGATGAAGTTGCCAATAACGAAGTAGTGTTTGAAAAAAAGCTGCACAAACATTCAGTCCGATCTTGAGAGGTTTTCAGAGTGGTGCAGAGATTGACAGCTTCAATTAAATGTTCATCATAGAACGTAGTATTCTATGACTAAAGCATCAACGAGTCACAATTAGAACCGATCAACTCATACAAATACCTGGATGTGACGATTTGTAGGTATATAAAATGGAACGGTCACATAGGTTTAGTCACAGGCAAAGCAGGTGGTAGACTTTGGTTGACTGTTAGAAAATTAGGGAGATGCAGTCAATCTACAAAGGAGATTGCTTACAAAACGCACATGGGACCCATCCTAAAGAATACCTCATATGTCTACCAAACAAAAACTACCAGGGGATATTAACGTCCACAAGAAAGGACAGCACGATGGGTCACCGGTTTGTCTGACCCGTGGGAGAGATTCTGAAGAAGCAGAACTGGCAGACTCTTGAAGATACACGTAAACTATCCCAAGAAAGTCTACCAATAAAATTTCAAGATTCAGCTTTAAATGACTAATGGAAGAACATACTACAACCCCCAGCATATCGCTTCCGTAGGGATCGTGAGGAGAAGATTAAATTAATTACATCGCGCACACACGCGTCGTTCTTCTGGCCCTCCATTATTGTGAATGGAACAACAAGAAGCCGTAATAAGTGATATACTCTGCCGTACATGTAAATTCATTGTGTGTAGTGATGACTGTTGCAGAACTACCTTGCAGCATCGCTCGATACTGCCGTGTGTGACCGTTGACTGTGGATATTGTATCACAGACACAGTCCCTTTGACTGTTCAGAGATGTCACTAAACCCTCCCAAAGATATAAACAACTATGCATGGGCAGCGCCTATTAGATTAGACAGAGGGGGCACGACAGCAGATAAGTTCGTCATCCCACCAATAAGCAGGTACACGGCTCGTGTTGTCTGAAGTTCACCCATGCCTAGACGGTGAATACCGCTGTTCGATCGCGTCCGCATTGTTGCTTTGTGCCAGGAAGGGCTCTCAACAAGGGAAGTGTCCACGCGTCTCGGAGTGAACCAAAGTGATGTTGTTCGGACATGGAGGAGACACAGGGAGGCAGGAACTGTCGATCACATGTCTCGCTCAGGCTGCCCAAGGGCTACTACTGCAGTGGATGACCGCTACTTACGGATTATGGCTCGGAAGAACCCTGACACCAATGCCACCATGTTTAATAATGCTTTTCGTGCAGCCACAGGACGTCGTATTACGACTCAAATTGTGCGCAGTAGGCTGCATCATGCGCAACTTCACTCCTGACGTCCATGGCGAGGTCCATCTTTGCAACCATGACACCATGCAGCGCGGCACAGACGGGCACAATAACATGCCGAGTGGACCGCTCAGGAATGGCATCACGTTCTCTTCACCGATGAGTGTCACGTATGCCTTCAACCAGACAGCCGTCGGAGACGTGTTCGGAGGCAACCCGATCAGGCGGAACGCCTTAGACACACTGTCCAGCGAGTGCAGCAAGGTGGAGGTTCCCTGTTGTTTTTGGGTGGCATTATGTGGAGCCGCTGGTGGTTATTGAAGGCGCCGTAACGACTCTACGACACGACATGATATCCTCCGACCGATAGTGAAACCATATAGGCAGCATATTGGCGAGGCATTCGTCCTCATGGGCGACATTTCGCGTCCCCATCGTGCACATCTTGTGAATCACTTCCTTCAGGATAACGACATCGCTCGACTAGAGTGGTCAGCATATTCTCCAGATATGAACGATATTGAACATGCCTGGGATAGATTGAAAAGGGCTGTTTATGGACGACGTGACGCACCAACCAATCTGAGGGATCTACGCCGAATCGCCGTTGAGGATTGGGACAATCTGGACCAGCAGTGCCTTGATGAACTTGTGGATAGTATGCCACGACGAATACAGGCATGAATCGACGCAAGAGGACGTGATACTGGTTATTAGAGGTAGCGGTGTGTACAGCAATCTGGACCACTACCTAGGAACGTCTCGATGTATGGTGGTACAACAATCAATGTGTGGTTTTCATGAGCAATAAAAAGGGCGGAAACTATGTTTATGTTGGTCTCTATTCCAATTTTCTGTACAGGTTCCAGAACTCTCGGAACCGAGGTGATGCAAAACTTTTTTTGATGTGTGCACTTGAGCTGCTTCAGAAGAATTATACAATCTTTCTTTGTCGTGGAAGGTACTGGACAACGCACTCCCCAGTGTTTAACGTGTCCTCTGCCGGCTGAGGCCGCAGCTCGTGGTCTAGTGGCTGACGTTGCTACCTCTGGATCAAGGGCTACCGGGTTCGATTCCCGGCCGTGTTGGGTACTTTCTCTCCCCGGAGACTGGGTTCTTGTGTTGTTCTCATCATTCCATCATCATTCATGAAAGTGGCTAAACTGGACTGTGTAAATATTGGGACCGTGTGTGGCCGCTGATAACCGCGCAGTTGAGCACCTCACAAACCAAACATCATCATCATCATTTACCTGCTGCAGCTTATGGGACTTCAAATGTAAGATCGATGTCGTAAGCAGACACAAGCATCATGACTACCTCTACTGACGCTCCTAAATCAATATCACGAAGAACAACTTACTTTAATATCACGAAAAAGTCCGGTCAAGCAATCGCCCATGGTTGTATCAACAAGAGAGTTCACGGAATCTGCTTCGCAGAAGATGATGTTTTATTCCTTTATTGTTCTTTCTACCTCTGTCTACTGTTCGCCATCAGTCAGTCTCTTTCTCCACATTTCCGATGTACCTCTGTCTCCCGAACAACCTATAGATGACAAATTTACGTTTCCTTTTTATGTTACATCAGGCATACACTATGTGGTCAAATGTATCCCGACACCTATTAGGAGACATTAATATGGAGCTTGTTCACCCTGATGGCTTGAAGACTGCTGGGAACACGTTCAACGAGGTGTCTGAATATATATGTGTATGGCAGCCCATTCTTCCACATGAGCCGAAACCAGAGAAAGGAGTGATGTTGGACGTGGGTGTCTGGGGCGAAGTCGACGTTCTAACTCATCCCAAAGGTGTTCCTTGGGTTCAGGTCGGACTTTGGGAAGGCTGGTCCATTTCAGGAAATTTATTGTCCACAATTGACTCACGTATGCTGCCTCAGCACAGACAGGGTGCACTGTCATGCTGATACAAAGCCATCACCATCTGCAATCTGCTCTTCTACTGTACAGCACAAAATGCCGTAAAATGTGTTCATATTCTTTCTAAGTAAGCGTTTTTTAAAGCAAAATAAGGGGATCACATCCTAAACACGAAAGACACCTCCATACGGTAACACCAACTCCTCTGTACTTCACTGCCGGCACTACACATCATAGCAGGCAATGTTCGCCAGGCACTCACCAGACCCAAACCATTCCATCAGTTTGCCACAGGTTGTAGCGTGTTTCTCACTCCATATCACTCGCTGCCAATCATCCTCTGTCCAGTGGTATCGCTCTTTACGCCACCTCAGACTCCCATTGACAATGATTACAGAAATGTGAGTTTGTGAGGAGTTGCTCGACCATTTTATCCCATTCTTTTTAGCACCCTACACACCATCATTGTAGTGTCTGAACCGATGGCAACATTTTGAAAATCACGAGTCATTCCTTCCGCTTTCATTTGATTTGTTGCAAATAGTTTCTGCTTAGTCATCTTTGGTATTAGATAGAATATATTTGAAAGAACGTCTTGGCGCTCCAAGCGGTGCGCAGATGCTTTCGGATCGACTGTCCCATTCCCGTCGACGAGTGTTTGGTAACTTAATGTTGAGTACAGTTTCGGCATTAAGGAAGTACATTCGCTCGTGTGTCCATTTAATCGAATTTTCCACATCTTTAGTCATAACTGTAATCCGAAAGGAGGCATTGAAGGAAGATTAAGGTTTATCATCCTGTCGAAGACGGAATCATTGGAGACTAACTGCAGACTGGAGCAAAGACAGGGACTGGATATCGAACTAGTTCTTTTCAAAGGAGCTTTCCTGACATGTGCTTTGAGCGACTTACAGAAATCACGGAAAATCAAAATCTGGTTTGGGGATCTGAAGCCCAGTCGTCCCGACTGCTAGTTCAGTATATTGACCTCTGTGTAGACTCGCTCGATGGGGTGTTAACTAAACCCTGAATCGTACTCATCATGATTTTCATTGAGCTCAACTTATAACAAGGCCTATGAGGGACAGTCACAAAGTTTTAATTATCATTTCGAACACAAGAAAGTAGCTATGGTGATGAAACTTGGTGTTAGTCCTTCTCTACACATTCAACCTTCAATATTACACATTTTACCGAATGATGGATGATCTGGGCAGACCTTGGTCGTAGAAGTCTGCATTTTTAATTCTCAGCAACCGTTCCACGCCAAAAACATCGCCATTCTAGAAATGTCTGTAGTGCAAATATTTCTTTGGCCAAGGAGAGAGGAAGAGGAAGAAGTCTCTGGATGCTGTGTGAGAAGAATACAGTCAAGGGGGGGGGGGGGGGGGGGGATGGGAGGTAAGGGGAGGCTAAATTTGATTGTACAAAGTGTTGGCTCACCAAACATGTGGGGTTAACCCAGACAGTCCTGGTTTTTAGTGCTGTACAGATAATGTCCGTGCTTGCAAAATGCAAGGTATTTGAGAATTTTATGACTGGGGAGATACTGTGTTTTAATTTTAGACCTTTAAATTCATCATCGTGTTTTTAAATATTCTGTTACGGTTGTGCCTCTCTCTCAGCCGACCTTGGAGGTATCGGTTCCGCCACAGCTTTTCACTTAGGCATTTGGCAGCACAACAGGACAATGTGGTTATGTTGTTTTCGTGTGTAAACTGACTTGTCTACAAGTTTTTGATCATTTATCTACTGTTTGTCTCAATATTCAGCAATGTGCAAACGAAAGTGCGTCTTTAATGTTAACAGGCAACAAGAACATAAATTTTTGAAATTGTGTGCCAACACTGAGAGGTAGCACGAGCCCCCTCGAATATTTCTCTGAGTAATTCGATCCTCCTCTCTAATTGCATGCGGTGAAAAGTTGCTACTCCTTCACACGCGTACTTCCCACGCAGCGTCTCTTGTCACCCGCGTGGTCCGGTGAGGCGAGTTCTGCTGAACTTGAAAGGGTTAAGCCGACGGGTGTGAGGGAGTCGAGTGGATGCCTTCCAGACGCCGACATTGTCATAAGAGCGGCGGCGACACGCCCGCAGGGGCCTGAAGGAGCGGCTGGGCTAGAGGTTCCGTTACTTCGCAGAAACTTAGTGAAAACACGTTCTGGTGGGCTACCAGCGAGGCGTGGGAATGACTTGTGTTCCCAGGCAGTCTTGGCGGGCGAATTCCCGCGTTTTCTGCAAAATCATAACTGTGATTGGCTTGCTCAGGGAATAGCTCCGTGACGTAGCAAAATCGGCGCAGAAATTGGCGCCAAGAATCTCCATTGGTGGACTAGTAGTGCTACGGCAATAGAGTGGAATTTTCCGCCGGTTTTCGAGTTGCTGATTGGAACGCTTAACCACGGCCACTGTCGTGGGGGGCGGGAATGTTCTGTGTTCGGCTTGTACAGGTGCTCTTGAGAGGGTCGGCTCTCTCCTTTCGGTCGGAGTAGGTTACATGACTGAGCTCTCACTGCTCTGGACAGCCTGCCTTCCGTTGGCTGTCTAATATACTTTTATTTAATTGCAACTGTTTGACGAAGTTGCTGAAGTTTCGACTTCAATGTAATTTTCCGAATACAGTTGGCAATTCAGCGTTCTGCATACAAACGGCCTATGTTGTCTGTCTTGAGCAGTTTTGGCTAAAGTTGACTGTATCAGAGTTACTGTGTGACTTCGCTTCTTAAAATAAATCACTGTACCGTCAGTAATTGTGTGGCGAGCCTTCTTTATCTCCCTCAGAGGCGCATTTGTATTGCTAGGAAGTCTTTAGTCTGGAACAACCAGACCAGGATAATTTGTTTCAGGCTATACTTGCAACATTATCATCACCACGATGGGACGTCGAAGCAACCAGCCATCGCCTCCGGTACGCCAGATCGTGTTCTTGCAGTTAAGAAGACAGCTTGGTAATGTATGTCCGCAGCACCGGCAGATTAGGGATTTTCCTAGGTGATAATCAGAGCTCAGCAGAGCGCGCCTGTTCGTCTTTTTCTAACTTTGTTATGTCTTGGGTGTTCATTGTCTGAGTTCTCACTACTGTAACAGCAATTAATGTTGGGTTGGCTGTGTGTTTCTCTTAAGATCTGAGTTGCAAGGAATTGGCTCCACATACCACTTCGTCATAAATGTCACAATCTAGTTTAGGGACAACTTCACCTTCACAGCATTTATTTGAGTATCCAATTTGAGACAGTTTGATGTATTGTAAATTTTTCATGTGTTTTGTTTATTATTTTGATTTTAGTCATGATAAATCATATTGTTATTTTGGACAGAACTTTCATTCTGTTAATCGGTAGAGCAACCCTTTCATTTCTCACTACATTAATGAAACTTTCCTTTATTTAACTTATTTATCAAATTAAATTATTGCAGGTGCCAAACTGTTATCTACTCCACTTGCAGGGTCGATTACAGTCAGTTCGCGTTTCTTTTTAAGCCATGTGCAACAGCAAAAGTCGGAGTTAGGATAGGGGGGGGGGGGCTTAGAGCATCATTTATATATAAAGATTCTAGAAAAATTTAGTGTTAAATACACTGCTAGCCCCGGCACCTCGCAACACTAACAATGAACGTCTTTCTTACATACTGTGTACTGGAGAATTTTCTGTTGTACAGAAAGGAAAAATATGATATTACAGACCACGTGAAAACAGTTAAACGTAGGAGTGCTATTCCTGCAATTGCTTCACCAAACACAAAAGAAGTTTTTACATCCAGAGATGAGAATAAACGTGACGTGGAGTGTTCTGCAAAAGAGACAATTTTTAATGTGACAAGTCTGATTTTTCACGTTGCAATATTTCTAAAATGGTTTGGTTGGCGATGATTTTGCCATGGACATTTGCTCCAATTGGGAGGGTTTTTTCAATTGTCTAGAACATTTTGTCTGCTGTTAAATGTCTGCTGAATGTTAAAATTAATCTCTAACTTTCTTGTTATGATTTTATGTCATTAAAAGAGACAAATCATTTCTGAAACTAGTCATTTCTAGTGAAAAATGCAACGGAATGAATAAAGTTTAATGTTTTAGTGAACCGTTAGGCCTCTTACACAACTTCAAGAAATATGTCCTGTGACGGACCCAAGCATGTGTGATCGTGTCCCGTGCAGAATGTGCTGGGACGCTCTGGAATCTAAACACCCCCTTCTTGGGCAGCCTTCCGCAGTGCTTCGATTTTACAGCGTCTCACAGTCTAACCAGGAGATTTCGGTATTAAGCTCCCGTTACTGCTCCTTACTAACTTTTAGCGCGCACCACGACAGTCGCAAAAACACACACAAGACCATTATGGATGAGGCTTCAGCTTTCTCAGCTGTGGCGAATCCACATGTTGCCAGTGTTTGTTTTCCTAATTTGTCTTGGGGTCATAGTGGCAAACACAGCACTCGTCCATGGTGATTAGAGGGCTAAACAGTTCATCTGGAGTGACCTGGTACAGCTGCAATATTTTCGCTACTGCCTCGGTTCCGCAGACTTTTGTTGTTCTTGTTGTTGTTGTTTGTGTGTGTGTGAGAGAGAGAGAGAGAGAGGGGGAGAGAGAGAGAGAGAGAGAGGGGGAGAGAGAGAGAGAGAGAGAGAGAGAGAGAGAGAGAGAGAGAGAGAGAGAGAGAGAGAGAGCAGTTACGATACCCAGCGGACGTCGACCTTTGTCATCTTCAAAATGCTACACATTGTGTTGAAAACAAATCCATGGTTAATTTCCACTTTTCCCATTATTACGGTACTCTGACGGAGGTATTTCAATGTATACCATTGTTGCAGACACATACCTGTAAACAAATAAAAAATTAATTACGTAATTTTATGTTTTGAGGTGATAACTAAACCTTTATGACTACTCTTTGTAGATAGGTCTTACAGAGCGCATTTAGGGCATCGAGTAATGGGGCAAAAACACAGCTGCATTGTTTTAAAGAGTCATGCTGAAGTCGGTGAGTTGTACGGTAGGATACAACTACTGACACAATTCTTGTTTTTTGATGCTCGCTTCTAGTTTGTAGATGGTATATGGGTTTCTGTGAATTTTTGTATATCTTCGTGAGAACTGATTCGAAGCATTTGTCCATTACCGTATTACCGTAAGCGTCATGATTGGATGATACTTAAGTGGGGTGCTGTTTGGTCTATGTGATCTTATAACACTGCAGTTTTGCTGCCTTCAATGCCCGGGACGATATTTTCGTTTTATTGCAGCATAAAAGATGATTGTAAACACAGTTTGTTGTTTTATTTTGATTTTTATGTTTTCAATCAAACATTGCATCTATTGACCAAGTCAGTACTGACAATTTAGCAGTTTTCTTCTAGATTCGGCTTATTTCACCGTCGTGTTTGGGGGGCAAGCAATTATCCCGCATAGCAAAATTTCTAGCTTATTAGTTTCTCATGGTGTGTTACTTTCGTAATATAAAATGTATCATACATTTCTATCCACATCTAACATGTGCCTAATTAATAAAGAGAACAATAAAATATACTAATAAATGTAAATAATCTCTATGCACTCTTTCTCCAGTTCATGAAGTGATGTAACACCACCCGCTACGAAGGTACATGGACAAGAAAGGCCATTCCGGCAACTGTGCTCCGATCGGTCAGCGACGTGTCACGTCACTTGGCGACCAGAGCTGGTGCAGTCGCATACTCTCTGATCGGAATTACACAGTAAAGCAATTTTTCACATCTCTTTTCATTTTATTTTGAATATCTCATTGATGGGATGATCCGAAAGAACTAATATTAGAAAGATTCAAAACGAAGCGTTGAGTGGCGAATGCACTGATGACAACACTTTTTAATATCCAAAGCTGGCTGTAGATGAATGTGACTGCGCTAAATATCTTACAATTTTACATGTTACTTTGGTTTGGACATATTTGGAGACTATTATGACAGAGATGACGAAACTTACCTGATTGTGTTGTTACGGAAAATTTAATTCGAAGTTGCTGAAGACGCCACAGTCCAGAGAAGGTTTGATGCGGCCCGCCACGAATTCCTCTCCTGTGCTAACCTCTTCATCTCAGAGTAGCACTTGCAGCCTGCGTTCTCAATTATTTTCTGGGTTTATTCCAATCTCTGTCTTCCTCTAAGTTTTTGCCCTCTGCAGCTCCCTCTAGTACCATGGAAGTCATTGCTTGATGCCTTAACAGGTGTCCTACCATCCTGTCCCTTCTCCTTGTCAGCGTTTTCCACTATTCCTTTCCTGTTCAATTCTGCGCAGAACCTGCTCGTTCTTTACCTTATCTGTCAACCTAATTTTCAACATTCGTCTGTAGCGCCACATCTCAAATGCTTCACTTCTCTTCTGTTCCGGTTTCTCCACAGTCCATGTTTCTGTACCATACAATGCTGTACTCTACACGTATGTTCTCAGAAATTTCTTCCTCAAATTAAGGCCTATCGTTGATACTAGTTGACCTGTCTTGGCCAGGAACGCCCTTTTGGCCAGTGCTAGGTCTGATTTTGATGTCCTCCGTGCTCCGTCCGTCATTGGTTATTTTACTAACTAGGAAGTAGAATTCCTTAACTTCATGTACTTCGTGACCATCAATCCTGACGTTAACTTTCTCGCTGTTCTCATTTCTACCACTTCTCATTACTGTCGTCTTCTTCGGTTTACTCTCAATTTATATTCTGTACTCAATTAGAATTCACTCATTTCAGCAGATTGTATAATTCTTCTTCACGTTGGATGGCAATGTCATCAGCGAATCTTTTCATTGATATCCTTTCACCTTTTATTTTAATTCCACTCTGGAATCTTTCTTTTATTTTCACCATTGCTTCTTCTATGAACAGACTGAACAGGAGGAGCGAAAGACTACACTCTGTCTTATACCCTTTTTAATTCGAGCACTTCGTTCTTGGTCTTCTGCTCTTACTGCTCCCTCTTGGTTCTTGGACATATTGCGCATTACCCATCTTTCCCTGTGTATTTTTCTCAAAATTTCGAACATCTTGCACCATTTGACATTGTCGAAAGCTTTTTCCGGGTCGATAAATTCTAGAAACGTGTCTTGGTTTTTCTTTGGTCTTGCTTCCATTATCAACCGCAACGTTAAAATTACCTCTCTGGCACCTTTAGCTTTCCTAAAGCCAAACTGATCTTCATCCAACACATGTTCAATTTTCTTTGCTATTCTTCTGTATATTATTCTTGTCAGCAACTTGGATGATGAGCTGCTAAGTTATTTTGCGATGATTCTCGCAGTTGTGATCTCTTGCAGTCTTCGGAATTGTGTTGATGATGTTTTTCCGAAAGTTAGATGATATATCGCCAGTCACATACATTCTACACACCAGTATGAACAGTCGTTTTGTTCCACTTCCCCCAGCTGATTTTAGAAATTCTGATGGGATGTTATCTATCCCTTCTGCCTCAATCAGTCTTCCAAAGCTCTTCAAATTCTGATTCTAATACTGGATCTCCTATCTCTTCTATAACAACTCCTGTTTCTTCTTCTATCACGTCATCAGACAAGTCTTCCCTTCATAGAGGTCTTCAATGTACTCTTTCCACCTATCCGCTCTCTCCTCTGCATTTAACAGTGGAATTCCCTTTGCACTCTTAATGACACCACTCTTGTTTTTGATTTCACCGAAGATTGTTTCGACTTTCCTATATGCTAAATAAGTACTAACGACAATCATTTCTTTTTTGATTTCCTCGCATTTTTCCATGCAGACATTTCGCCTTAGCTTCCGTCAATTCCTATTTATTTCATCCCAGAACGACTTGTATTTCTGTATACCTGAATTTCCCATAGCAATTTTGTACTTCCTTCTTTCATCAATCAACTGAAGTATTTCTTCAGTTGTCCTTTCTTCGCAGTTACCTTCTTTGTACCTACATTATTCTTTCCTGCTTCTGTGATGCCCACTCCGCGTCAACTGCCTACCGATCTATTCTTTATAGGAGTAGCCTTAGAGAATTTCGAGCGTATCTTTTCATTCCTTAGTACCTCCGTACCCCACTTCTTTGCGCACTGATTCTTTCTGAATTGGCTCTGAAGCTTCAGCCTACTCTTCATCACTACTAAATTGTGATCCGAGTCTATATGTGCTGCTGGGTGTGCCTTTACATTCCAATATCTGGTTTCGAAATCTCTGCCTGGCCATGATGTTCTTGTTGTTATGGTCTTCAGTCCTGAGACTGGTTTGATGCTGCTCTCCATGTTACTCTATCCTGTGCAAGGTTCTTCATCTCCCAGTACCTACTGCAACCTACATCCTTTTGAATCTGCTTGGTGTATTCACCTCTCGGTATCCCTCTATGATTTTTACCCTCCACGCTGCCGTCCAATACTAAATTGGTGATCCCTTGATGCCTCAGAACATGTCCTACCAACCGATCCCTTCTTCTAGTCAAATTGTGCCACAAACTACTCTCCTCCCCAATTCTATTCAATACCTCCTCATTAGTTACGTGATCTGCCCATCTAATCTTTAGCATTCTTCTGTAGCACCAAATTTCGAAAGCTTCTATTCTCTTCTTGTCTAAACTATTCATCGTGCATGTTTCCCCTTTATACATGGCTACACTCCATACAAACACTTTCAGAAACGACTTCCTGACACTTAAATCAATACTTGATGTTAACAAATTTCTCTTCTTCCGAAACGCTTTCCTTGCCATTGCCAGTCTACATTTTATACCCTTTCTACTTCGCCCGTCATCAGTTATTTTGCTCCCCAAATAGCAAAACTCATTTACCACTTTAAGCGTCTCATTTCCTAATCTAATTCCCGGAGGATCACCCGATTTAATTCGACTATATTCCATTATTCTCGTTTTGCTTTTGTTGAAGTTCATCTTATATTCTCCTTTCAAGACACGGTCCATTCCGTTCAGCTGCTCTTCCAGGTCCTTTACTGTCTCTGACGGAATTACAATGTCATCGGCGAACATCAAAGTTTTTATTTCTTCTCCATGGATTTCAATTCCTACTCCGAATTATTCTTGTGTTTCCTTCACTGCTTGCTCAATATACAGATTGAATAACATCGGGGATAGGCTACAACCCTGTCTCACTCCCTTCCCAACCAATGATTCCCTTTCATGTCCCTCGACTCTTATAACTGCCATCTGGTTTCTGTACAAATTGTAAATCGCCTTTCGCTCCCTGTATTTTACCCCTGCCACCTTTGAAAAAGGGTATTCCAGTCAAGCTTTCTCTAAGTCTACAAATGCTAGAAACGTAGGATTGCCATATCTAGCTTCTAAGATAAGTCGTTGGGTCAGTATTGCCTCACGTGTTCCAATATTTTTACGGAATCCAAACTGATCTTCCCCGAGGTCGGCTTCTACTAGTTTTTCCATTCGTCTGTAAAGAATTCGCGTTAGAATTTGCAGTAGTTACTTATTAAACTGATAGTTCGGTAATTTTCACATGTGTCAACACCTGCTTTCTTTAGGATTGGAATTATTACATTCTTCTTGAAGTCTGGGGGTATTTCACCTGTCTCATACATTTTGCTCACCAGATGGTAGAGTTTTGCCAGGACTGGCTCTCCCAAGGCTGTCAGTAGTTCTAATGGAATGTGATCTACTCCCGGGGCCTTATTTCGACTCAGGTCTTTAAGTATTCTGTCAAACTCCTCACGCAGTATCGTATCTCGCAATTCATCTTAATCTACATCGTCTTCCATTTCCATAATATTGTTCCCAAGTACATCGCCCTTGTATAGACCCCCTCTATATACTCTTTCCACCTTTCTGCTTTCCCTTCTTTGTTTGGAACTCGGTTTCCATCTGAGCTCTCTTTTCTCCAAAGGTCTCTTTAATTTTCCTGTAGGCAGTATCTATCTTACCCCTAGTGAGATCAGCCTCTACATCCTTACGTTTGTCCTCTAGCCATACCTGCTTAGCCATTTTGCACTTCCTGTCGATCTCATTTTTGAGACGTTTGTATTCCTTTTTGCCTGCTTCATTTACTGCATTTTCTCCTTTCATCAGTTAAATTCAATATTTCTTCTGTTACCCAAGGATTTCTACTAGCCCTCGTCTTTTTACCTATTTGATGCTCTGCTGCCTTCACTACTTCATCCCTCAAAGCTACCCATTCTTCTTCTACTGTATTTCTTTCCCTCAATTCTGTCAATTGTTCCCTTATGGACCCCCTGAAACTCTGTACAACCTATAGTTTAGTCAGTTTATCCAGGTACCATCTCCTTAAATTCCCACCTTTTTGCAGTTTCTTCAGTTTTAATCTATAGTTCAAACTAATAGATTGTGGTCAGAGTCCATATCTGCCCCTGGAAATGTCTTCCAATTTAAAACCTGGCTCCTAAATCTCTGTCTTGCCATTATATAATGTCTCAAACCTGTCAGTATCTCCAGGCTTCTTCCATGTATACAACCTTCTTTTATGATTCTTGAAACAAGTGTTAGCTGTGATTAAGTTGTGCTCTGTGCAAAATTCTACCAGATGGCTTCCTCTTTCATTTCTTACCCCCAATCCATAGTCACCTACTACGTTTTCCCTTTTCCTACTACCGAATTCCAGTCACCCATGACTATAAGATTTTCATCTCCCTTTCTGTAATGTATTACCCTTTCAATATCCTTGTTGGTATTACCCTATACTCATCTGACCAGAAATCTTTGTCTTCGTTCCATTTTACTTCACTGATCCCTACTATATCTAGATTGAGCCTTCCCATTTCCCTTTTCAGTTTTTCTAGCTTCCCTGCCACGTTCAAGCTTCTAACATTCCACGCCCCGACTCGTAGAACTTTATCCTTTCGTTGGTTGTTCGATATTTTTCTCATGGTCACCTCCCCGTTGGCAGTCCCCTCCCGGAGGTCGAAATGGGGGACTATTGCGGAATCTTTTGCCAATGGAGAGATTATCATGATACTTTTTTCAATTACAACTGGATATACAAAATGTGTCTTTAATGGAGCGGTTTCCACTGCCTTCTGCATCCTCATGCCGTTGATCATTGCTGATTCTTCGACCTTTATGGTCAGTTTCCCACCCCAAGGTCAAGAGGTGCCCTGAACTTCTGTCCTCTCCTCCGCCCTCTTTGACAAGGGCGATGGCAGAATGAGGCTGACTTCTTATGCAGGAAGTATTCGGCCGCCAGTGCTGATCATTAATCAAAATTTAAGCGGTGGCGGGTGTCGAGCACGTATGATTACTAATCAACGACGCTACACCATGGGTACCACTGCATCCTATTGGCTCTTTTATCCAAAAATCTAATGTGGGTGAAAGTTCTCGTTCTTACATATAACTCTATGATTTTCTTTTCGATTGCAGGAAATATTGTTTGTACTAGTGCTGCTAATGATTCCATCACCCACTTGCAGTATGAAATATTTGCTCCATGAAAAGACGCAAAAATAATTTCGGTATCTGTAATTATAACAAACCACTCAGGTGATGGAGAAATAAGCTCACCTTTCGAATGTACACTTATCCAGTCTTGCAATGCTCTGCCCTTTTATACTTCCTTGTGTATGCGATAACACCGCCATCTGTGTATGTGCATATCGCTGTCATCTCAATGTTGTTGGCACAGTAGCTCAGCGTGTTCGGTCAGAGGGCCAACTGCCCTCTGTAATAAAAAACCTGAGTAATGGATCAACAACGAACTGAAACGGGTGTCTTTCGACGTCCGCCTAGAGCAGATACAAGGAACGAAAACGAACAAAATGAGATTTAAAAGAGGGCTGCGTCCTCCCTGTAATTAAATGAACTGAGTCAAAGAATCAACGATCATCATGAACGGATGTCTTGTGACGTCCGCCCAGACCAAGCGCAGCGAACTATATCGAATAAAAAAATGCAGATCTCGTAATATTCTGTCTCCAGCAAAGAGTTTCTCATTCGGTAGCAATTAGCGATTCCTGAATAACTTAGCAGTCAAGCCCCGCTAATTTATTTAGCTTTTATTGTGGTATACAAGAGTATATGCAACCAGAAAGTACTCGTGTGTAAACTTCAAATGCGTCAACAGTATCAGTTTAGATTACGCAAGAAATGGCTAAATGATCCTTTAGCTAAATGCTGGCTAACAGAGGTTCCTAGTGAAAGAGTTAAGTCAGAGCGTAAATTTTATAAATCCGTTTTCTACGTCAAATACAGTATCTTGTGGAGCACACCAAAACAAAACACATTTTAACGTCCAGCATAATTACGTCGTCCAACATAATTACGTCGTCGAGGACGTTGGGCGAATTTGTTACATGAACTAAGCATTCTGAAAAGGTAGAGTAAGCTCAGGCTTCACTGGCTCATTCCGAAAAATTCCATTCATCAATACATTATGTTGATATCAGAGAACTTTGCGATAGAACATTCAATGACGGTGCAACTGCAGTAAGAATTAAGATCCGTAGAACGTAGTGCAGCACAACACCTCATCTTCAATAACGTTTGTTACAGAATATAGGCGATGGATCTTTTAATATTATTATTGATGAGTCTAATGACACCAGTGATAGCAAAATGTTGGGAATTGCGATTTTGTATTTTACTTGTAATACAATGTGTTTGTTGCCACTTTTTTTTCTTATCTACAATTTTTTCTGTGATGCCGAAAATGACACCACATGTATGCTGCAGATGTTAAATGACAAGGGACTAAAAATAGAGAATATGAAAGGGATTGATGTTGATAACGCCATTGTAATGACAGGGATTGTGAAATACATGTCCCAGTCTTATCGTCATTCGATGTGTGTCAATCATCGTAGTTTGTGATTCCGTCAGCTTCTAAGTGTTTGCTGATTTTTTTCCCCCCTATGAAAACTTATATCCAGCTAACTAGTTTCCGCATTCTGCTGTACGTCACTGCATGTACAAAGCTGTTTGCCGCAATAAAAACTGTAATAGACACGAGTTCAGAAAATGTGCGTCACACTCGACAGCTTTCGATTGAAAGTACAGTTGCTCGTATAGTAAAACATGTCTCTATGTTTGGTTGGCATCACGACCTCGAAGAAGAGTGATTACGCTGTTTCAACTCCATATTCCTTGTATCTAGTTCTCGACGACAAAATTTTTGCATATGTCTTTTTCTTCATACGGTTTTGACAGAAGTGCGAAGTTTCAGAACGTCATTTAAACCCAAGTTGCAAATTCTTCTAAGCACTGCAAAGACATTCGTTCTGTAAGCATGCACGAAGGATTTCTTGACAGAGAATCTTGAAAGCTGGACACAATATCGTGAATATCTGGGATTTCAAACTGACCAAAAATTATACAATTTAGCTGTCTACTGAAGGAGAAACAGAATTTAGGATAATGCATTACTTATCTTCTTAAATTATATTGTGAAGTTCAAGCAAGACTTCCACATAATTTCGAAGATGTGAGAAGTATGTCGTCTGAAGTTCTTTGTGAGTTCCGATAGTCAAGGACTCACTATATCAATAACGAAATATGTGGAACTCTCTAGTGAGGCAGATCACAAGAGCAGATTTTCAGTGGCAAGATTTAACATCTTATGGGAGCCTTTATATTTTATGAAGATGAGAAAACATTTTATTTTTTAAGCACAGATCAAAAACTAACAAGAATAAACAACTCGTAACCAAGCCGACTACGGCAAAGATAAATATCTATCAGCTGCAGCTTTCACCCGCTGTCTTTGGCGCAGTGGATAAATGACGTCGCCACATCAGCCCCCCTCCTTTTGAAACCGGGTGCACCAGGTATGTGGGGAAACTTGCACTTGATTTTTCTACCAGCTCTCGTGAAAACATCTGGTGCAGGCAATGGCTGCTCCTGTTCTGCACTTGCTGCTTCATTGTCCTCTTCTGAAACCGAGGGCTCGGAGAGACTATCTGCTGTTTCTTTGGCCTCCACGTTTGAGGGTGATTTTGCAGACCGAGGAAGGAGTGTACCCCCTTCGGTGTAAGCAGGTTTAAGCCGTTCAATTGAGACTGTCTCTTCTTTACCATCCTTATCGATTTTGAAGCTGTGGCTTCCTCTTGTGATTACCCTGTATGGTCCAGTGTATGGCGAAACAAGCGGCGGGCGCACCGTATCATCCCTAAGCCACACGTGGGACGTTGCTTGCAGGTCTTTAGGAAAAAACACTCACCGGTCTCCATGTCTGACAGGGTTAGTGGGTTTGATGTTTCTCATTCTAACGCTGAGTTGTCTCGCGAATTGCGTGCATAGCTCAGGGGCGAACGGCTGTGTAGATGCTGGAACGATAAATTCTCCAGGAACCCTCAATTGCTTGCCATAAACCAATTCTGCGGAAGAGCATTGTAAGTCCTCCTTCACGGCCGTTCTCAATAGGAGTAGGACCAGCGGTAGTGCTTCAGGCTATCAAGTGGAACTACACATTAATGCAGCTTTGAGCGTGCGGTGTAATTGTTCCACCATTCCATTACTAGATGGATGATAGCTTGTGGTGCGTAGATGGTTGCACCCGCACAGTAGTAAAAGTTCATTGAAATGTTGGCTTTCAAACTGCCTTCCGCGATCTGTTGTTATGTTTTGCGGAACGCCAAACCTGGAGAACCATGAGTGCAACAGTGCTTTTGCAACCGACTCCGCAGAAAATGTCTTGTATTACAACTACTTCTGGCCACCTGGTAAAACGATCAATGATTGTGAGCAAATAGCGTTGTTCTGAAGAGCATGATAGCGGGCCCACAATGTCCACATGTATATGTGAAAATCTTGCAGATGGCGTAGGGAAGTCAGCAATGGGTGCAAAGACATGTCTGCTGATTTTATTACGCTGGCATGTTAGGCATGCACGCGCCCATGCACGATAATCTTTTTGTATTCCAGGCCACACTACTTTGGAGGAAACTAACTTGGCTCTAGCTCGTACTCCTGGATGTGATAGGTTATGTAGTGCATTATAAATCTCGCGACGATATTGTTCTGGTATGTAATGTCGCTCCTTTCCTTTTGCTACATCACACCAAATTCCGTCTAGAACATTTGGGACAGACACACGTCTGAGCTGCAGCGCAATTCTCTGTTCCTCTATTAGACGGCGCAAGAAAGGATCTTCTCGTTGTTTAGACGCTAACTCGGTCCAACGAATTGAATTTAAACTGGCACAATTCCTAGACAGGCAATCTGCGACCAGGTTGTCTTTTCCTGAAATGTGACGCACGTCAGTTGCGAACTGTGCAATGTACTCGACTTGCCTGCACTGACGTGGTGAATTGAGCTCTGTGTCTCGTTGAAATATAGCTACTAACGGCTTGTGATCGGTAAAAATAACAAAGTGCCTCCCTTCGACAGACGTGCGAAAATGCTTTATGGCTACGTAAATAGCAAGCAACTCACGGTCAATAACACTCCATTTTTGCTGCTGTCGATTCAGATTTTTAGAGAAAAATGCGAGCGGCTGCCATCTGCCATCAACTTTTTGCTGTAGCGCTGCACCCACTGCTGTTTGGCTCGCATCAACCAAAAGCGCTAAAGGAGCGCTCAATCTTGGATGTCCCAGTAGTGTTGCCCGAGAAAGACATTTCTTTAAGTCATGGAAAGCTGCTTCAGCATCTGGACTCCATGGAATTTTACGATTTCCTGTTGTACTTTTACCTGCAAGTAACGTTGTGAGTGGCTCTTGGGCGGAAGCTAATTTAGGTAAGTGACGTCTGTAATAGTTGAGCATGCCTAAAGAGTCCTTTGTAAGTTGTGGGAAGGGGCATCTGTTGTACTGCTTCAACCCGCTCAGGCAAAGGTGACAGGCCTGCTGCTCAAATCAAATGTCCCAGGAACTTAACCTCGCGTTTTCCAAACGTGCACTTTGTTTCGTTAATTATTATGCCATACTCTGTCAGACGGCGGAAAAGCTGCCGCAGATGTTCGACATGCTGATATACAGAACCAGAGAATACTAAACTGTCGTCCATATAACAAAATACGAAAGGTAATTCTCGAAGCACCTCATGCATGAATCTTTGCCATGTTTGGGCAGCGTTTCTGAGGCCAAATGGCATAAAATTGTACTCAAACAAACCGAATGGTGTGATAACTGCTGTTTTTTTAATGTCAGATGGAGCCATGGGAATCTGGGAAAATGCTTTGGCGCAATCAATCACAC